>NC_041386.1:133790428-133813783 GCF_002162155.2 Triticum dicoccoides | reverse complement strand
TGCGGTTTAAGCCGCGTTTCAGGCGTGCCGTGATGGTGCCCCTCCCCTTGTGCCCATGGTATTTTCATAGCGTAGTTATGTACGCACAACACTGGTTTCGCAAGTTCACGTGGGCTGGGGTTGGGGTCGCATTGCTACGCTTGCTCGGAACGTGCCAGGCGGTCTTGTTGTAGGTTACTCCGGGCGCGCTTAACGGTGTCCAGACGTTTAATGGCCGGACTGGAGAATTGCCTTGAGAGACTGCTTTGTACTTCCACTGCGATAGCCGCCGTATGCTCCTCCGTTCGGAGAGAGCATTCGGTGTTTCCATTGACCATGATGACTCCTCGAGGGCCTGGCATCTTGAGCTTAAGGTATGCGTAGTGCGGCACCGCATTGAACTTGGCAAATGTGGTTCGCCCGAGCATTGCGTGATAGCCACTGCGGAACGGGACTAGGTCGAAGATTAACTCCTCGCTTCGGAAATTATCCGGATATCCGAAGACCACTTCAAGTGTAACTGAGCCTATACAGTTGGCTTCTACACCTGGTATGACACCTTTAAAGGTCATTTTAGTGTGTTTAATCCTCGAGGGATCGATGCCCATTTTCCGCACTGTATCCTAGTAAAGCAGGTTCAGGCTGCTACCGCCATCCATAAGGACTCTAGTGAGGTGAAATCCGTCAATAATTGGGTCTAGAACCAATGCAGCGAATCCGCCATGACAGATGCTAGTGGGGTGGTCCCTTCGATCAAAACTGATCGGGCAGGAAGACCATGGGTTGAACTTTGGGGCGACTGGCTCCATCGCGTATACGTCCCTTAGCGCACGCTTCCGCTCCCTCTTGGGGACGTGGGTTGCGTATATCATGTTCACCGTCCGCACTTGTGGGGGAAAACCTTTCTGTCCACTGTTGTTCGGCGGCTGGGGCTCCTCCTCTTCATCGCTATGCAGCCCCTTGTCTCTGCTTTCGGCATTTAACTTGCCTGCCTGCTTGAACACCCAACAATCCCTGTTGGTGTGATTGACTGGTTTTTCGGGGGTGTTATGTATCTGGCATGAGCGGTCGAGTATTCGGTCCAGACTGGACGGGCCCGGAGTATTTCTTTTGAATGGCTTTTTCCGCTGACCGGGTTTAGAGCCTCTGAATCCGGCATTAACTACCGTATCCTCAGCATTGTCGCTGTTAATGCGGCGCTTTTACTTGTTGTGACGCGACCTGCCACTGTTGTCCTTGGTATCCGAATTACCAGGGCTCTTGGTCATGTGATTGCTGCGAGCTAGCCAGCTGTCTTCTCCCGCGCAAAAGCGGGTCATAAGTGTCGTGAGGGCTGCCATAGATTTCGGCTTTTCCTGTCCTAGGTGCCGTGCAAGCCACTTGTCACGGATGTTATGCTTGAAGGCTGCTAGGGCCTCTGCGTCCGGATAGTCAACGATTTGATTTTTCTTGGTTAGGAACCGTGCAGAATTGTCTGGCCAATTCCTCTGGCTACTGAATTATGTGGCTAAGGTCATCAGCGTCTGGTGGTCGCACATAAGTGTCCTGGAAATTGTCGAGGAATGCAGTTTCCAGGTCCTCCCAACAACCAATTGATTCTGCTGGCAAGCTGTTAAGCAATGCCGAGCTGGTCCTTTAAGCTTGAGTGGGAGGTATTTGATGGCGTGTAGGTCATCACCGCGGGCCATGTGGATATGAAGGAGATAGTCCTCGATCCATACCGCAGGATCTGTTGTGCCATCGTATGATTCGATGTTCACGGGTTTGAAACACTCGGGATTTGATGATCCATTACTTCATCTGTGAAGCATAGTGGGTGTGCGGCGCCTCTGTATTGGGCTATATCACGACGCAGCTCAAACGAGCTTTGTCTACTGTGTTTGGCCCGACCGGATTTACTGTATCCGGAGTGACGATTACTGTCTCGTGCCGTGGGGCGCCCATGCGATCCGTAGATCGATTTTGTTTGCCTTGCCTTGTCCTCCAATATATCTCGCAGGTCTGGCGCATTTTCCCGTACCTTGGTATTTTTTGAGTGGCGCCGGGGTGCGGCTTGAGTGGAGGGCCAAGAGGCCTCTCTGTCGCGGCCAGGGGGTGGCCGGTCGGCCGCATCATGCGCTGGTGATGTAGGTTTAGGTGCTTCCTCCTCTAATCAGGGTAGCAACCTGCGCTTTGAGTAGCTCTTGGAGGGGCGTTCGAGTTCATACTCTTCGGCCGCAAGGACTTCAGTCCATCTGTCGGCTAACAAATCTTGATCAGCTCTAAGTTGTTGCTGTTTTTTCTTGAGGCTGCTCATCGTGGCCATAAGCCTGCGTTTGAAACGCTCTTGTTCGACGGGATCCTCCGGCACGACAAATTCGTCATCGTCGAGGCTTGCCTCGTCTTCGGAGGGAGGCATATAATTATCGTCCTCGACCTCTCTGTCTGCCGCTCTCTCATGAGGGCTGGCTTCTCCATCCACCTGTGCTGAATCTTGCTGGAGGTGGTTGTCTTTGGCACTGTCCGGGGTGTTATTATCTCCCGTGCCGGAACACTATTTTTGCTTTGGCAGGATTTAGAGCGGCGCCGCTGACGCTGGCGCTTAGGCTACTTCTTGGAGGGGTCATCCTCCGCTGTTCCATCGCCATTGCCTTCTTTTGGGGTGTCCACCATGTATATATCATACGACGAGGTGGCTTTCCAGTGCCCTATAGGCGCTAGTTCTTGATCATATACTGCATCGGCGTCCATACCGTCGATGTCTTCGGAGTCGAAGTCGAGCATGTTGGTTAAATCATCGACAGTGGCTACGAAGTGGGTGGTGGGTGGGCTTTGAATTTCTTCATCATCCGCATCCCAACCTTGCTGACCATAGTCCGTCCAGGGCTCTCCTGATAAAGAGAGAGACTTTAGTGAATTCAGAATATCGCCGAAGGGCGAGTGCTGAAAGATGTCCGCGGCAGTGAACTCCATGATCGGCGCCCAATCGGGTTCGATTGGTAGGGGCGCGGAGTCTGGAGAGGAGTCCAGCTCCTTGGAGTCACGGGCTTCGCAGAGAATAGGGCTGGTGTTCGGATCGATCGCCGTAGAGATTGCAGCCCCCGAGGCGGTGTCCAACCACCCATCCTCGATTGGCGCAGTTGGCTCCGAATTAAGGGTCGAAGCTGATGCGGGTGTGGCCTCCAGGGCACTGTTCGGCGGCAGAGCTAGATCATGCCCATCATGACAGTGCGGCACGCTCGGCTGCGGCTCGAATCCGTTGAAGATCAAGTCTCCGTGGAGGTCGGCCGTGTAGCTCAAACTTCCAAATCTGACCTGATGGTCAGGGGCGTAGCTTTCGATCTGCTCCAGATGGCCAAGAGAATTGGCCCGTAGTGAAAAGCCGCCAAATGTGAAGATCTGTCCGGGGAGAAAAGTCTCACCCTGGATCGCATCGTCGTTGATGATCGGAGGAGCCATCGGGCCTAAAAGTGACGACACAAAGGAACTCTCAATGAAAGCACCAATGTCGGTGTCAAAACCGGCGGATCTCGGGTAGGGGGTCCCGAACTGTGCATCTAGGCGGATGGTAATAGGAGACCGGGGACACGATGTTTTTACCCAGGTTCGGGCCCTCTCGATGGAGGTAAAACCCTTCGTCCTGCTTGATTAATATTGATGATATGGGTAGTACAAGAGTAGATCTACCACGAGATCAGAGAGGCTAAACCCTAGAAGCTAGCCTATGGTATGATTGTTGTTCGCCCTACGGACTAAAACCCTCCGGTTTCTATAGACACCGGAGAGGGCTAGGGTTACACAGAGTCCGTTACAATGGTAGGAGATCTACATATCCGTGTCGCCAAGCTTTCCTTCCACGCCAAGGAAAATCCCTTCCGGACACGGGACGAAGTCTTCAATCTTGTATCTTCATAGTCCAGGAGTCCGGCCGAAGGTATAGTCCGGCTATCCGGACACCCCCTAATCCAGGATTCCCTCAGTTTATTTATGTGTAGAAACAAACGTTCTCGGAATGACCTGATACTTCACGGAGCAACTTTTCAGAAAATATGAAAAATACCTGCAAAAGATGAAGGCCAGGGGGCCCACCACCTGTCCACGAGGGTGGGGGGCGCGCCTGCCCCCCTAGGGCGCGCCCCCTACCTCATGGGCCCCCTGTTGCCTCTCCAACTCCAACTCCAACTCCATATATTGTGTTTCGGGGAGAAAAAAATCAGAGAGAAGAAATCATCACATTTTACGATATAGAGCCGCCGCCAAGCCCTAAAACCTCTCGGGAGGGCTGATCTGGAGTCCGTTCAGGGCTCCGAAGAGGGGAATCCGTCGCCATCGTCATCATCAACCACCCTCCATCACCAATTTCATGATGCTCACCACCGTGCGTGAGTAATTCCATCGTAGGCTTGCTGGACGGTGATGGGTTGGATGGGATCTATCATGTAATCAAGTTAGTTTTGTTAGGGTTTGATCCCTAGTGTCCACTTTGTTCTGAGATTGATGTTGCTATGACTTTGCTATGCTTAATGCTTGTCACTAGGGCCCGAGTGCCATGATTTCAGATCTGAACCTATTATGTTTTCATCAATATATGAGTGTTCTTGATCCTCTCTTGCAAGTCTATAGTCACCTATTATGTGTTATGATCCGTTAACCCCGAAGTGACAATAATCGGGATACTTACCGGTGATGACCGTAGTTTGAGGAGTTCATGTATTCACTATGTGTTAATGCTTTGTTACGGTTCTCTATTAAAAGGAAGCCTTAATATCCTTTAGTTTTCATAAGGACCCCGCTGCCACAGGAGGGTAGGACAAAAGATGTTATGCAAGTTCTTTTCCATAAGCATGTATGACTATATTGGGAATACATGCCTACATTACATTGATGAACTGGAGCTAGTTCTGTATCACCCTAGGTTATGAATGTTACATGATGAACCGCATCCGGCATAATTCTCCATCACCGATCCATTGCCTACGAGCTTTCCATATATTGTTCTTCGCTTATTTACTTTTCCATTGCTATTGCTATCATCACTACAAAATACCAAAAACATTACTTTTACTACTGTTACCTTTTGTTACCGTTATCACTACTATCATATTACTTTGCTACTAAACACTTTGCTGCAGATATTAAGTTTCCAGGTGTGGTTGAATTGACAACTCTGCTGCTAATACTTGAGAATATTATTTGGCTCCCCTTGTGTCGAATCAATAAATTTGGGTTGAATACTCTACCCTCGAAAACTGTTGCGATCCCCTATACTTGTGGGTTATCAAGACTATTTTCTGGCGTCGTTGCTGGGGAGCATAGCTCTATTCTTTGAGTCACTTGGGATATATATCTGCTTATCATTATTAAGAACTTGAGAGATCCAAAAACCAAGATCTATCCCTCAACTACGAGGGGAGGTAAGGAACTGCCATCTAGCTCTACACTTGATTCACCTTCTGTTTTGAGTAAGCTTGCGACACCTACACCTGCTTCTGCTATTCGTTCTAATATGTCGCATGTTATTGATGATGCCACTTCTGCTATGCATGATACTTATGATGAAACTACTTCTATGCTTGATACTACTATGCCACTTGGTAAATTTCTTCATGAACAACTTGCTAGAGCTAGAGAAATTGAAAATATTGAATCTGATGATACTAATGAAAGTGATGATGAAGAATCACTTGTTATTCCTAAGGGTTATGTTTTTGATCAAGAAGCTTCGTTAGCTATTTTAGCTTGCAAAAGTAGAAATGAACTCAAAAGGCTATTAGCTAGATGGAGTAAGCAATCTCTAAATGCTAGAATGAAACCTGACCCTGCTTTTGCTACTTCACCTATCTTTGTTACTGATAAGGATTATGAATTCTCTCTTGATCCTGATATAATTACTTTGGTTGAATCTGATCCTTTTCATGGTTATGAATCTGAAACTATTGTGGCACATCTTACTAAACTGAATGATATAGCCACCCTGTTCACTAAAGATGAGAGAACTCATTACTTTTATATCCTTAAAATTTTCATTCTCATTAAAAGGTGATGCTAAGATATGGTTTAATTCTCTTGATCCTGGTTGTGTGCATAGTCCCTAGGATATGATTTATTACTTCTCTGCTAAATATTTCCCTGCTCATAAGAAACAAGCTGCTTTAAGGGATATATATAATTTTGTGCAAATTGAAGAAGAGAGTCTCCCACAAATGAAAATAGTTGGACACCTCCGGAGCCAGTTCCTGAGCCTATTCCTAAACCAACTCCGAAGAAGAGGGGTATTCTATTTCTCAGTCCTGAAGATATGCAAGAGGCAAAGAAATCTATGAAAGAAAAAGGTATTAAAGCTGAAGATGTTAAGAATTAACCTCCTATTGAAGAAATACATGGTCATAATTTACCGCCTGTTGAAGAAACATATGATCTTAATCCTTTACCTATTGAAGAAACTCATGGTCTTGATAACCCGACACAAGTAGTAAAGGTAAATTCTCTCTACAAATATGATAAAGCTGAAATCCCATTTACTAAATTTGCTAGCCCATGCTTAGATGAGTTTGATAAATTTATGGCTAAGCAAGAAGATTTTAATGCTTATTTCGGTAGAAAATTGAAATACAATTCAAATATGCTTGAACACTTGGGTGATTATATGGCTAATGTCAAAGGTGAACTTAAACTTATTAGTAAACATGCTTCTATGGTTACCACTCAAGTAGAACAAGTACTTAAAGCTCAAAATGATTTGCTCAATGAATTGAATAATAAGAATAATGATAATGTTGTTAGAGTTATGACTAGAGGTGGTAGAATGACTCAGGAACCTTTGTATCCTGAAGGCCATCCTAAAAGAATTGAGCAAGATTCTCATAGAAATAATATAGATGCACCTAGTTCGTCTAAAAAGAAGAAAAAGAAAAATGATAGGACTTTGCATGCTTCTAGTGGACCTATTACTGAAACACCTGAGAATCCAAATGATATTTCTATTTCTGATGCTGAAACACAATCTGGTAATGAACCTGAAACTAGTGGTAATGTTAATGATAATGTTCATAATGATGCTCAACCTAGTAATGATAATGACATAGAAATTGAACCTGCTGTTGATCTAGATAACCCACAATCAAAGAATCAACATTATGATAAGAAAGACTTTGTTGCTAGGAAACATGGTAAAGAAAGAGAGCCTTGGGTTCAGAAACCCATGCCTTTTCCTCCCAAACCATCCAAGAAAAAGGATGATGAGGATTTTGAGCACTTTGCTGAAATGATTAGACCTATCTTTTTGCGTATGCGATTAACTGATATGCTCAAAACCAATCCTTATGCTAAGTACATGAAAGATATTGTTACAAATAAAAGAAAGATACCGGAAGCTGAAATTTCCACCATGCTTGCTAATTATACTTTTAAGGATGGAATACCAAAGAAACTTGGAGATCCCGGTGTACCAACGATACCATGCTCCATTAAAAGAAACTATGTTAAAACTGCTTTATGTGATCTTGGAGCCGGTGTTAGTGTTATGCCTCTCTCTTTATATCGTAGACTTGATTTGAATAAGTTGACAGCTACTGAAATATCTTTGCAAATGGCTGATAAATCAACTGCTATACCTGTCGGTATTTGTGAGGATGTGCCTGTTGTAGTTGCAAACATTACTATTTTAACGGACTTTGTTATTCTTGATATTCCCGAGGACGATAGTATGTCTATTATTCTTGGAAGACCCTTTTTGAATACTGCAGGAGCTGTTATTGATTGCACTAAAGGCAATGTAACTTTTCATGTTAATGGTAACGAGCATATGGTACACTTTCCGAGGAAACATCCTCAAGTTCATAGTACCAACTCTATTAGAAAAATCCATCGATTATATTTGGAGGTTTTGAATTTCCTCTTCCTACTGTCAAGAAGAAATATGATATTCTTATTATTGGGGATGTGCATATCCCCGTTGAGGTAACATAGTGTTATTCGAAATTTCTCCGGTTCCATGTTATTCGGAATGAGTTTGTTAACAAGACTTGATCAACCTTGTTAGTTGATTCCTTTTGATGACCATGGATGAAACTAGAAGGCACAACCTTTGGTACCTCACTTTTATTTTCTGTTATTTATATTTAATGAAATAAAAATAAATATTTTTCTGTCTGTTATCTAATTATCTGTGAAATATAAAAATACCTCGAAAATAAAATTTCTCCAAATGCCCTAAAATTTAAATATGATTTTTTTCCAGAATATTTGAGAATATTTGGCACTGAGAACACAGCAGGGGGGTCAACCACCTGCCCACGAGGGTGGAGGGCGCGCCCTACCCCCCTGGGCGTGCCCCCTGCCTCGTGGGCCCATGGTGGCCCTCCTCCACTTATTCCTGCACCCACACACTTCTTCTTCCTCCCACAAACATGAATATCCAGCTCAAGCAGGAGTTCTAGCTCATCTTGCTGCCATTTTCGATCTCCTTGCTCAAAGCACCTCTCACAAAACTGCTGGGGGAGATTGTTCCTTGGTATGTGACTCCTCCATCGGTCTAATTAGTTTTTGTTCTAGTGCTTTATTCATTGCAAATTTTTGCTTCTTAGGTGACCCTGTTCTTGAGCTTGCATGTCAAATTTATATGGTCAAAAGTAGTTTTGATGCATGATATAGGCTCTAGGCACTTGTAGGAGTAGTTGTTATCAATATTATTGAGTTTGGTTTACTTTTATTTTGAAGTTACTAAAAAATTCAGAATTTTTCAGAGGAAGAAATATGCTTAGGAAAATGTTCCAAGGTGGTTCTTCAAGGAAGCAAGGACCCAGGCTTGCAATGCATGATGCTGATGACGAGCCACCAAGAGACGCTCCAATGCGTCCTTGTGAATGGCCTTCTGAGAACTTTATGGATCGAGCAGGAATTAAGGAAGAATTCAACGCATGTTTGCGTAACGCCGATCTTGTGAGCTTCGAGGAAGAGAAGTGCAGTCAGTATCACAACCTAACCAGTACCTTTGTGAGGAGGTTTGAATTTTCAACTTCACGTGATTCTCCCACTGTCCTGTTTGATCTTTATGTAAATTCTTATACTATGGACTTAGAGGACTTTACCACTGCTTGCAAAGTTCCACAGTGGGGTAGTATAAGGGATCCTCGCAAATCTGAATTTAGAGATTTTCTTGCTAGCATAACTGTGGGAGAATCTAGAGATATAACACAAGCTACCATAGGGAGCATTCACTTTCCAGCTATACATTATTTTGCTCTCTTCATAGGTAGATGCATTAACGGTAAGGATGAAGCATGTCACATGTGTGTCCCCGACCTCAGTATTCTTAGGAGTGCTGTGTTGGGAGATAAATCTTATAATTTGGGAGCCATTATTGCGCGTAGGTTGCATCTTAATAGATTTAATGGAGATTTCTTTGGGCGAATTTATGCAACCCGCATAGCTAAGTTTCTTTGTATAGCCATACGCGAAGATGATATTGAATTACCTCCTGCTTACCTAGACTTTAATGCTATGGTTCACCATCAGTTTGTCGAGAGGAATGAATCACCTCTCCAGTATCGACTAATCTTTGACAGACGTCGTGCTGTCCATATTACTCTCCCTGCTCCTCCCTTATTTAATCATCAGGCAAAAGGAAGATATACTATTACCAGAGAGGAGGCAGATGAGTACGAGAGGAGAGCGGAGGCCGCTCGTCGCCACGCTGCAGCTCAACACGCGATAGCCGCTGCATCGCAGTACGACCCCAACTATTATTATGGGTATCCTCCAGGCCAGCCGTGGCCATAGACCAACTTAGGCCAAAATCCTAAGCTTGGGGGAGTACGTATTTCCCACCGACATTACATTTATGCTCACACACTCATTGCTAGATGTCGGTGCTCATACTTTTTCATTGTATCATCCATGCTAGTTTATTTTCCTTTTTATGCTTTCTTCTTGTGTGTTTAATAAACCTTAAGAAAAACCAAAAAAATAGTTGTAGCTTTTAATCAGTTTAATTTCCATGCTTGTAGTAGTAATTAAAAAGAAAACCCAAAAAGATTTCATGTTCTTCTTTTGCTTGTTGGGAGCTTTCTCATGTAAATAGTTTCATTTTTTTTCTTTTCTTTGGGGGTCAATAGGAGAAGACCATAATTAAATTGTTGAAGTGGCTCTTATGTGCATTATTGTTTATCTGACAAAAGAGCCCATATTGCCTTGTCTTCTCCTTTTTATTAAATGTCTGCAGATTCCAGCTTGGTCCAATGCACGTGCACTATTATTATTATTCACATCGTTCGGTCGTGCAAGTGAAAGGCAATTATGATGATATATGATGTACTGGCTGAGATGAGAAAAGCGGGTATGAACTCGACCTCTTTGGTTTTTGTAAATATGATTAGTTCATTGTTCTTGATTCAGCCTATTATGAATAAACATGTTTGCAATGACAATTAGAGATCATAGTGTCTTGTGCCATGCTTGATTAGCTATGAGTTATAATGGTTTACCTTGCGTGCCAACATGCTATTGAGATAGTTATGATGTGGTATGATAGGGTGGTATCCTCCTCTGAATGATTTAAGTGACTTGACTTGGCACATGTTCGCGCATGTAGTTGAAACAAAATCAACATAGCCTTCACGATATTTGTGTTCATGGTGGATTATATCCTACTCATGCTTGCATTCAGTGTTGATTAATTTTAATGCATGTTCATGACTGTTGTCGCTCTCTAGCTGGTCGCTTCCCAGTCTTTTGCTAGCCTTCACTTGTACTAAGCGGGAATACTGCTTGTGCATCCAATCCCTTGAACCCCAAAGTTATTCCACATGAGTCCACTATACCTACCTATATACGGTATCTACCTGCCGTTCCAAGTAAATTTGTATGTGCCAAACTCTAAACCTTCAAATAAATATCTTGTTTTGTATGCTCGAATAGCTCATGTATCAACTAGGTATCTATGTATCTTCCATGTTAGGCGGGTTATTCTCAAGAGGAGTGGACTCGGCTCCTCACTCATGAGATAAATGGCTGGTCACCGGGATGCCCAGTCCCATGCTTTATGCAAACTAAATCAAAATAATTGCAAACAAAACTCCCCCTGGGACTCTTGTTAGTTGGAGGCACTCGTTGTTTTGAGCAAACCATGGATTGATGCTTGTTGGTGGAAGGGGGAGTATAAACTTTACCATTCTGTTTGGGAACCGCCTATAATGTGTGTAGCATGGAAGATATCGCCATCTCTTGGTTGTTATGTTGACAATGAAAGTATACCGCTCAAAATATTATTCACCTCTGTTTCAAAACTGAGCTCTGGCACCTCTACAAATTCCTGCTTCCCTCTGCGAAGGGCATATCTATTTACTTTTATGTTGAGTCATCATCTTCTTATTAAAAAGCACCAGTTGGAGAGCACCGCTGTCATTTGCATTCATTACTGTTAGTTTACATTGAGTATGACTTGACTGGATCTCTTTTACCATGAATTACAATGTCTAGTCAGTCCTTGGTCTTTAAAGGTGCTCTGCATTTATGTTTTGCGGTCTCGGAAAGGGCTAGCGAGATACCATCTTGCTATATCATATTATGATTGTTTTGAGAAAGTGTTGTCATCCGAGATTTATTATTATGGCTCGCTAGTTGATTATGCTATTGATATGAGTAAACTTGAGACCTATGTGTTATTGCGAATGTGGTTAGTTATAATTTTTGCTGAAAACTTGAATGCTGAATTTACATATTTACAACAACAAGAGCAAATAGAGTTTGTAAAAGTTTTTCTTTATCACTTTCAGTTTATCAACTGAATTGCTTGAGGACAAGCAAAGGTTTAAGCTTGGGGGAGTTGATACGTCTCCGTCGTATCTACTTTTCCAAACACGTTTGCCCTTGTTTTGGACTCTAACTTGCATGGTTTGAATGGAACTAACCCGGACTAACGTTGTTTTCAGCAGAATTACCATGGTGTTATTTATGTGCAAAAACAAACGTTCTCGGATTGACCTGAAACTTCACATAGCAACTTTTCAGAAAATATGAAAAATACCTGCAAAATATGAAGGTCAGGGGGCCCACCACCTGTCCATGAGGGTGGGGGCGCGCCCCTTACCTCGTGGGCCCCCTATTGCCTCTCCGACTCCAACTCCAACTCCATATATTGTGTTTCGGGGAGAAAAAAATCAGAGAGAAGAAATCATCGCGTTTTACTATACGGAGCCGCCGCCAAGCCCTAAAACCTCTCGGGAGGGCTGATCTGGAGTCCGTTCGGGGCTCCGGAGAGGGGAATCTGTCGCCATCGTCCTCATCAACCATCCCCCATCACCAATTTCATGATGCTCACCGCCGTGCGTGAGTAATTCCATCATAGGCTTGCTGGACGGTGATGGGTTGGATGGGATCTATCATGTAATCGAGTTAGTTTTGTTAGGGTTTGATCCCTAGTGTCCACTATGTTTTGAGATTGATGTTGCTATGACTTTGCTATGCTTAATGCTTGTCACTAGGGCCCGAGTGCCATGATTTCAAATCTGAACCTATTATGTTTTCATAAATATATGAGTGTTCTTGATCCTATCTTGCAAGTCTATAGTCACCTATTATGTGTTATGATTCGTTAACCCCGAAGTGACAATAATCGGGATACTTACCAGTGATGACCGTAGTTTGAGGAGTTCATGTATTCACTATGTGTTAATGCTTTGTTCCGGTTCTCTATTAAAAGGAGGCCTTAATATCCCTTATTTTCCGTAAGGACCCCGCTTCCACAGGAGGGTAGGACAAAAGATGTTATGCAAGTTCTTTTCCATAAGCACGTATGACTATATTCAGAATACATGCCTACATTACATTGACGAACTGGAGCTAGTTCTGTATCACCCTAGGTTATGACTGTTACATGATGAACCGCATCCGGCATAATTCTCCATCACCGATCCATTGCCTACGAGCTTTCCATATATTGTTCTTCGCTTATTTACTTTTCCGTTGCTATTGCTATCATCACTACAAAATACCAAAAACATTACTTTTACTACTGTTACCTTTTGTTACCCTTATCACTACTATCATATTACTTTGCTACTAAACACTTTGCTGCAGATATTAAGTTTCCAGGTGTGGTTGAATTGACAACTCAGCCGCTAATACTTGAGAATATTCTTTGGCTCCCCTTGTGTCGAATCAATAAATTTGGGTTGAATACTCTACCCTCGAAAACTGTTGCGATCCCCTATACTTGTGGGTTATCAGTCAGGTTTTGAGTCTTTACTCAACTTCACACCTTGCAACACAGGGCAATAACTCCTTCTTTGACTGTTCCATTTTGAACTATTTCAAAATCTTGTCAAGGTATGTACTCATTGAAAATATATCAAGCGTCTTGATCTATCTCTATAGATCTTGATGCTCAATATGTAAGTAGCTTCATCGAGGTCTTCTTTGAAAAACTCTTTTCAAACACTCCTTTATGCTTTTCAGAAAATTCTCCATTATTTCCGATCAACAATATGTCATTCTATTATACTTATCAGAAATTATGTAGTGCTCCCACTCACTTTATTGTAAATACAGGCTTCACCGCAAGTCTGTATAAAACCATATGCTTTATCACTTTATCAAAGTAAATATTCCAACTCCGAGATGCTTGCACCAGTCCATAGATGGATTGCTGGAGCTTGCACACTTTGTTAGCACCTTTAGGATTGACAAAACCTTCTTGTTGCATCATATACAACTCTTCTTTACGAAATCCATTAAGGAATGCAGTTTTGACATCCATTTTCCATATTTCATAAAATGTGGCAATTGCTAACATGATTCAGACAGACTTAAGCATTTCTACGAGTGAGAAAATCTCATCGTAGTCATAATCTGAACTTGTCGAAAACCTTTTGCGATAATTCGAGCTTTGTAGATAGTAACACTACTATAAGTGTCCGTGTTCCTCTTGAAAATCCATTTGTTCTTAATGGCTCACCGATCAACGGGCAAGTCAATCAAAGTCCATACTTTGTTCTAATACATGGATCTCATCTCAGATTTCATGGCTTAAAGCCATTTCGTGGAATCTGGGCTCATCATCGCTTCCTCATAGTTTTTAGGATCGGCATGGTCAAGTAACATGACCTCCAGAACAGGATTACCATACCACTCTGGTGCGGAACGTATTATGGTTGACCTATGATGTTTGGTAGTAACTTGATCTGAAGTTTCATGATCATCATCATTAACTTCCTCACTAATTGGTGTAGGAATCACTAGAACTAATTTCTTTGATGAACTACTTTCCCATTCGGGAGAAGGCACAATTACCTCATCAAGTTTTACATTCCTCCCAATCACTTCTTTCGAGAGAAACTTCTTTTCTAGAAAGGATCCATTCTTAGCAACGAATATCCTGCCTTCGGATCTGTGATAGAAGGTGTACCCAACAGTTTCCTTTGGGTATCCTATGAAGACGCATTTCTCTAATTTGGGTTCGAGCTTATCAGCTTGAAATTTTTTTACATAAGCATCATAGCCCCAAACTTTAAGAAACGACAGCTTAGGTTTCTTGCTAAACCACAGTCCATATGGTGTCGTCTCAATGGATTAGATGGTGCCCTATTTAACGTGAATGTAGCTGTCTCTAATGCATAACCCCAACACGATAGTGGTAAACCGGTAAGAGACATCATAGATTGCACTATATCCAATAAAGTACAGTTATGACGTTCAGACACACCGTTATGCTGTGGTGTTCTAGGTGGCATGAATTTGTGAAACTATTCCACATTGTTTTAGTTGAAGACCAAACTCGTAACTCAAATATTCGTCTCCGCAATCAGATCGTAGAAACTTTATTTTCTTGTTACGATGATTTTCCACTTCACTATGAAATTCTTTGAACTTTTCAGATGTTTCGGACTTATGTTTCATCAAGTAGATATACCCATATCTGCTCAAATCATCTATGAAGGTCAGAAAATAATGATACCCGCCGCGAGCTTCAACACTCATCGGACCGCATACATCAGTATGTATTATTTCCAATAAGTCGGTTGCTTGCTCCATTGTTCCGGAGAACGGAGTCTTAGTCATCTTGTCCATGAGGCATGGTCCGCAAGAATCAAGTGATTCATAATCAAGTGATTCCAAAAGCCCATCAGCATGGAGTTTCTTCATGCGCTTTACACCAATATGACCTAAACGGCAGTGCCACAAATAAGTTGTGCTATAATTATTAACTTTGCATCTTTTGGCTTCAATATTATGAATATGTGTATCACTACGATCAAGATTCAATAAACCATTTATATTGAGTGTATGACCATAGAAGGTTTTATTCATGTAAATAGACAACAATTATTCTTTGACTTAAATGAATAACCTTATTGCAGTAAACATGACCCAATCATATTCATGCTCAACACAAACACCAAATAATATTTATTTTAGGTTCAACACTAATCCTGAAGGTAAAGGAAGTGTGCGATGGTGATCTTATCAACCTTGGAATCACTTCCAACACACATCATCACCTCGCCCTTAACTAGTCTCTGTTTATTTTGCAACTCCCGTTTTGAGTTACTACTCTTAGCAACTGAACCAGTATCAAATACCAAGGGGTTGCTATAAACACTAGTAAAGTACACATCAATAACATGTATATCAAATATATACTTTTGTTCACTTTGCTATCCTTCTTATCCGCCAAGTATCTACGGTAGTTCCACTTCCAGTGACCATTTCCTTTGCAGTAGAAGCACTCAGTTCCAGGCTTGGGTCTAGCTTTGAGCTTCTTCATAGGAGTAGCAACTTGCTTGCTATTCTTATTTGAAGTTCCTCTTTCTTTCCCTTTGCCCTTTTTATTGAAACTAGTGGTCTTGTTAACCATCAACACTTGATTCTATTTCTTGATTTCTACCTTCACCGATTTCAACATCGCGAAGAGCTTGGGAATTACTTTCGTTATCCCTTGCATATTATAGTTCATCACTAAGTTCTAGTAACTTGGTGATAGTGACTAGAGAACTTTGTCAATTACTATCTTATCTGGAAGATTAACTCCCACTTGATTCAAGCAATTGTAGTACCCAGACAATCTGAGCACATGCTCACTAGTTGACATATTCTCCTCCATCATGTAGGCAAAGTACTGCAGAAGTCTTCTACCTCTCGACACGGGCATGAGTATGAAATGCCAATTTCAACTCTTAGAACATATTATATGCTCTGTGGTGTTCAAAACACTTTTGAAGTCCTGGTTCTAAGCCGTAAAGCATGGTGCACTAAACTATCAAGTAGTCATCATACCGAGCTTTACCAAACGTTCATAACATATGTATCTGCTCCTACAATAGGTTCGTCACTGAGCGGTGCATCAAGGACATAATTCTTCTATGCAGCAATGAGGATAATCCTCAGATCACGGACCCAGTCCGCATCATTGCTATTAACATCTTTCAACTTATTTTTTTCTAGGAACATATCAAAACATAAACGGGGAGCTACATCGCAAGCTAGTGATCTACAACATACATATGCAAAAAACTATTAGGACTAAATAAATTAAGTTCAATTAATCATATTACTTAAGAACTCCCACTTAGATAGACATCCCACTAATCATCTAAGTGATCATGTGATCCATATCAACTAAACCATGTCCGATCATCACGTGAGACGGAGTAGTTTTCAATGGTGAACATCTCTATATTGATCATATCTACTATATGATTCACGTTCGACCTTTCGGTCTCAGTGTTCCGAGGCCATATCTGCATATGCTAGGCTCGTCAAGTTTAACCCGAGTATTCTGCATGTGCAAAACTAGCTTGCACCCGTTGTATGTGAGCATAGAGCTTATCACACCCAATCATCACGTGGTGTCTTAGCACGAAGAACTGTCGCAACGGTGCATACTTAGGGAGAACACTTATACCTTGAAATTTTAGTAAGGGGTCATCTTATAAAGCTACCGTCGTACTGAGCAAAATAAGATGCATAAAAGATAAACATCACATGTAATCAAAATATGTGACATGATATGGCCATCATCATCTTGTGCCTTTGATCTCCATCTCCAAAGTACCATCATGATCTCCGTCGTCACCGGCATGACACTATGATCTCCATCATCTTTATCTTTATCAACGTGTCATCACATGGTCGTCTCACCAATTATTGCTTTTGCAACTATTGCTATTGCATAGCGATAAAGTAAAGCAATTATATGGCGCTTGCATCTTATGTAATAAAGATACAACCATAAGGCTCCTGTCAGTTGCCGATAACTTTAACAAAACATGATCATCTCATACAAAAATTTATATCTCATCATGTCTTGACCATATCACATCACAACATGCCCTGCAAAAACAAGTTAGACGTCCTCTACTTTGTTGTTGCAAGTTTTACGTGGTTGCTACGGGCTGAGCAAGAATCATTCTTACCTACGCATCAAAAACCACAACACGGTATAGTGATTGCTTTTTGATCTTAGGAAAGAACCCTATTCATTGAATTCGATTCAACTAAAGTTGGAGAAACAGACACCCACTAGCCACCTGTGTGCGAATCACGTCGGTAGAACCAGTGTCCCGTAAGCGTACGCGTAATGTTGGTCTGAGCCGCTTCATCCAACAATACCGCTGAATCAAGAATCAACTAGTGATGGCAAGCAATATGTATATACCCACGCCCACAACTCCTTTGTGTTCTACTCGTGCATATAACATCTACGCATAGACCTGGCTCAGATGCCACTGTTGGGGAACGCAGTAATTTCAAAAAAAATCCTACGCACACGCAAGATCATGGTGATGCATAGCAACGAGAGGGGAGAGTATTGTCTATGTACCCTCGTAGACCGTAAGCGGAAGCGTTATGACAAGGCGGTTGATGTAGTCATACGTCTTCACGATCGACCGGTCCTAGTACTGAAAGTACGACACCTCCGTGATCTGCACACGTTCGGCTCGGTGACGTCCCACGAACTCACGATCCAGCAGAGTGTCGAGGGAGAGCTTCATCAGCACAACAGCATGATGACGGTGATGATGATGCTACCGGAACAGGGCTTCGCCTAAGCACCGCTACGATATGACCGAGGTGGATTATGGTGGAGGGGGCACCGCACACGGCTAAGAGATCAATGATCAACTTGTGTGTCTATGGGGTGCCCCATCCGCCGTATATAAAGGAGTGGCGGAGGGGGAGGGCCGGCCCTCTGCTATGGCGTGCCCTAGGGAGTCCTACTCCCACCGGGAGTAGGATACCCCCCTTTCCAAGTAGGAGTAGGAGAGAAGGAAGGGAAGGAGAGAAGAGAAGGAAGGAGGGGGCGCCACCCCTCCCCCTAGTCCAATTTGGACCAAGCCTTGGGGGTGCGACCTGCCCTAGGCAACCACTCTCTCTTTCCCCTAAAGCCCGATAAGGCCCATATACTCCCCGGGGGGTTCTGGTAACCTCTCGGTACTCCGGAAAATGCCCGAACTCATCCGGAACCATTCCGATGTCCAAACGTAGGCTTCCAATATATCAATACTTATGCCCCGACCATTTCGAGACTCGCTGTCATGTCTGTGATCAAATTTGGGACTCCGAACTACCTTCGGTTCACCAAAACACATAAACTCATCATACCCATCGTCACCGAACGTTAAGCGTGCGGACCCTACGGGTTCGAGAACTATGTAGACATGACCGAGACACATCTCTGGTCAATAACCAATAGCGGAACCTGGATGTTCATATTGGCTCCCACATATTCTATGAAGATCTTTATCGGTCAAACCACATAACGATATACATTGTTCCCTTTGCCATCGGTATGTTACTTGCCCGAGATTCGATCATCGGTATCTCAATACCTAGATCAATCTCGTTGCCAGAAAGTCTCTTTACTCGTTCCGTAATGCTACATCCCGTAACTAACTCATTAGCTACATGGCTTGCAAGGCTTATAGTGATGTGCATTACCGAGAGGGCCCAGAGATACCTCTCCGATACTCGGAGTGACAAATCTTAATCTCGATCTATGCCAACTCAACAAACACCATCAGAGACACCTGTAGAGCATCTTTATAATCACCCAGTTACATTGTGACGTTTGATAGCACACAAGGTGTTCCTGTGGCATTCGGGAGTTGCATGATCTCATAGTCATAAGAACATGTATAAGTTATGGAGAAAGCAATAGCAACAAACTAAATGATCATCGTGCTAAGCTAACGGTTGGGTCAAGTCAATCACATCATTCTCTAATGATGTGATCTCATTAATCAAATGACAACTAATGTCTATGGTTAGGAAACATAACCATCATTGATTCAACGAGCTAGTCAAGTAGAGGCATACTAGTGACATTCTGTTTGTCTATGTATTCACACATGTACTAAGTTTCCGGTTAATACAATTCTAGCATGAATAATCAATATTTATCATCATATAAGGAAGTATAAACAACAACTTTATTATTGCCTCTAGGGCATATTTCCTTCAACATGATGTAGAGGGATAAACTCAAGCAATATGATATAAACCCCATCTTTTTATCCTCGATGGCAACAATACAATATGTGCCTTGCTGCCCCTGCAGTCAGTGGGAAAGGACACCGCAAGATTGAACCCAAAGCTAAGCACTTCTCGCATTGCAAGAAAGATCAATCTAGTAGGCCAAACCAAACTGATAATTCGAAGAGACTTGCAAAGATATCAAATCATGCATATAAGAATTCATAGAAGAATCTAATAATATTCATATATAATCAAATCAATAACCCACAATTCATCGGATCTCGGCAAACACACCGCAAAAAGAGTTACATCAAATAGATCTCCAAGAAGATCGAGGAGAACTTTGTATTGAGATCCAAAGAGAGAGAAGAAGCCATCTAGCTAATAACTATGGACCCGAAGGTCTGTGGTAAACTACTCACACATCATCGGAGAGGCTATGGTGTTGATGTAGAGCCCCTCTATGATCGATTCCCCCTCCGGAAGAGCGCCGGAAAAGGCCCCAAGATGGGATCTCACAGGTACAGAAGGTTGCGGCGATGGAAATACGGTTTCTTGGTGCTCCTGGATGTTTTCGGGGTATATGGGTATATATAGGAGGCAGAAGTACGGTGGTGCAGCTGCGAGGGGCCCACGAGGGTGGGGGCGCGCCTACCCCCTGGGCGCGGCTCCCTGCCTCGTGGCCTGCTTGCTTCTTTCTTGATATCAACTCCAAGTCTCCTGGATCACATTTGTTCCAAAAATAAATCTCCCGAAGGTTTCATTCCATTTGGATTCTGTTTGATATTCCTTTTCTGCGAAACACTGAAATAGGCAAAAAAACGGCAATTTGCACTGGGCCTTTGGTGTGACGCCCCCGATTTGACCGTGCTCTAATCATACACGCAAACGTGTACGATCAAGATCAGGGACTCACGGGAAGATATCACAACACAACTCTACAAATAAAATAAGTCATACAAGCATCATATTACAAGCCAGGGGCCTCGAGGGCTCGAATACAAGAGCTCGATCATAGACGAGTCAACGAAAGCAACAATATCTGAGTACAGACATAGGTTAAACAAGTTTGCCTTAAGAAGGCTAGCACAAACTGAGATACAGATCGAAAGAGGCACAGGCCTCCTGCCTGGGATCCTCCTAAACTACTCCTAGTCGCCGTCAACGGGCTGCACGTAGTAGTAGGCACCTCCCGAGTAGTAATAGTCGTCGTCAACGGTGGCGTCTGGCTCCTGGACTCCAACGTCTGGTTGCAGCAATCGGATATAAGAAAGGGGAAAAGGGGAAGAAAAGCAACCGTGAGTACTCATCCAAAGTACTCGCAAGCAAGGAGCTACACTACATATGTATGCATTGGTATCAAATGGAATAAGGGTATCATATGTGGACTGAACTGCAGAAAGCCAGAATAAGAGGGGGATAGCTAGTCCTATCGAAGTCTACGCTTCTGGCCACCTCCATCTTGCAGCATGTAGAAGAGAGTAGATGGTAAGTTCACCAAGTAGCATCGCATAGCATAATCCTAACCGATGATCCTCCCCTCGTCGCCCTGTGAGAGAGCGATCACCGGTTGTATCTGGCACTTGGAAGGGTGTGTTTTATTAAGTATCCGGTTCTAGTTGTCATAAGGTCAAGGTATAACTCCAAGTCGTCCTGTTACCGAAGATCATGGCTATTCGAATAGATTAACTTCCCTGCAGGGGTGCACCACATAACCCAACACGCTCGATCCCATTTGGCCAGACACACTTTCCTGGGTCATGCCCGGCCTCGGAAGATCAACATGTCGCAGCCCTACCCAGGCACAACAGAGAGGTCAGCACGCCGGTCTAAATCCTATGGCGCAGGGGTCTGGGCCCATCGCCCATTGCACACTTGCATGTTGCGTACGCGGCCAGTGAGCAGACCTAGCAACCTCCATTACAAAGAAAGTTTCGTTACGCGGTCCAACCCGGCGTGCGCCGCTCAGTCGCTGATGTCACGAAGGCTTCGGCCGATACCACGACGTCGAGTGCCCATAACTGTCCCCGCGTAGATGGTTAGTGCGTATAGGCCAGTAGCCAGACTTAGATCAAATACCAAGATCTCGTTAAGCGTGTTATTCTAAAATAACCACGGACACCGACCAGGGCCAGGCCCACCTCTCTCCTAGGTGGTCTCAACCTGCCCTGTCGCTCCGCCACAAAGTAACAGTCGGGGGCCTTCAGGAACTCAGGCCCACCTCTACCGGGATGGAGCCACCTGCCCCTTCAGCCCCCAACATCGGAATCACTCGCGGGTACTCCTACGAGCCGAAGCGACTTTAATCACCACAAGTAACATATATTATGTATAAGTATATACCCGTGACCACCTCCCAAGTGATCACGGCCCGATAGTATAGCATGGCAAACAGACAAGAATGTAGGGCCACTGATGGTAAACTAGCATCCTATACTAAACACTTAGGATTGCAGGTAAGGTATCAACAGCTGGAGCAACAATGACAGGCTATGCATTGGAATAGGATTAACGGAAAGCAGTAACATGCTACACTACTCTAATGCAAGAAGTAGAGAGAAGAGTAGGCGATATCTGGTGATCAAAGGAGGGGCTTGCCTGGTTGCTCTGGCAAGAGAGAGGGGTCGTCAACTTCGTAGTCGTACTAGGTAGCAGCGGCTTCGGTCTCGGTGTCTAGCGAGAGAAGAGGGGGGAGAAACAATAAATATGATGCAAACAAATGCATGACGATGCATGACATGGAAAGTAGTGGTGCTAGGGGTGCCCTAACGCAGTATGAGGTGATACCGGTGGAGGGGGGGAAACATCTGGGAAAGTATTCCCAGTGTTTTGCATTTTTGGACAGATGAACCGGAGGGGGAAAGTTGCGTGTTTGCTATGCTAGGGATGCGTGGCGGACGAACAGACTGTGTATCCGGGTTTGTCTCATCGTTCTGAGCAACTTTCATGTACAAAGTTTTCACATCCGAGCTACGGTTTAAAAGATATAATTTTCTAAAGATTTTATTAATTTCTAGAATTTAATTAATTATTTAAATTAATTCAAAATTGGATTTATGACATCAGCATGATGTCATGCTAACGTCAGCAGTCAACAGGGTTGACTGGTCAACCTGACCAGTGGGTCCCACTGGTCAGTGACACATTTTAATTAAACATTATAAATAACCTAATTAGTATTAATTAGGGGTGGGCCCCACTGTCATACTCTGTTAGATAATTAACAGTAGTTAATTAGCCATTAGATTAATTAATCCTAATTAGTTAATTTTAATCAGAATTAATTAATTAATTAATTAATTAATTTAATTAGTTATTATTTATTTATTATATATATTATTTTTAATTCCTTTTTTCAAAACATTCTGTGGGCGGGGCCCATATGTCATTGGGCCTAGAGGCCATAGCGGACCCGGGCAAACGGCAGCACTGCGGGCGAACGAGCGATGGATGCGGGTGCATGGGCGCCCGTTACGGTGCTCGCCCAGGGGCGCGCGGGGCGTGGCGAAGCTGGCTGCGACCAGTGGGTGCGGCAATCCGGCATCAGGCGAGGGCGACGTCGGCGCATCCTAGTGCGGCGGAGCCGAGGCAAGAGGCGGGGTGACTGGGTGGCGCGGCGCGACGGAGTGGAGGCGGCACGGTTCAGGCGGCAGGGAAGAATGCACGCGTCGGGGCGCCGTTCCAGGCACGGCACAGGGAGGAGGTCGCGGCCGTGTGCACGTGCGTGGGGGGGAGGAGAGGACGGGGCCGGTCGGCGCGGTGGGACGCAGCATCTGCAGCATCAGGTGCAGCGACGAGCGGGGAAGGTCAACGCGGGCGACGCCGGCAGGCCGCGGGCGAACGAGCGGGGCTCGCATCGTGCGGTCGACGACGAGCTGAACGGGGGAATGGCGAGGGGGGAGGCCCGGGGCCTCACCGGGGGCT
>NC_041386.1:133774225-133789826 GCF_002162155.2 Triticum dicoccoides | reverse complement strand
GGAGGGGAGAGGAGAGGAGCGTGGGTGCATGCGGGGAAGTGGGGGGTCTGGTGGTTAGGGTTCGAGTGTGTGGGGTGGCCTAATAGGCCAGGGGGCAGCATGGGGTGGGCCAGTTGGGTCATGTGGGATGGGTCGAGGCCCATGGGGAGCTGGGGGGGGTCTTCTCATTTCCTTTTCCTTTTGTTAGTTTTGTTTTTCCTTTCTTATTTTTCTTTTATTCTGTTTTATCTCTGTTTCCTATTGTTTTAGTTTTTGTAAAATATATACTAGGCATCTAATATAGTATTTCAATTTAGTCCACTGTCACAAAAAGTCTAGTCCCCAAATAATTTAGTTTGATATTTTATTAATTAGTAAAGGCATTGAAATAATTAGGTTCTCTACTATTTAAATCATTTTAGTGCAGTTAAGCATTTCATAAAAGTTTGGTTTCACCACCACAATCACCGATGCATTTTCTGGCATGACACGAACATTTTAGTTCATTGTTTGAAAACTTTTGTTGTTTGCCTGATTTTTTAATTTGGATTCGAATCGGTTTCAATCTAACGCAAGATCAGCAACGGTAATTGAGGTGACATGGCGTCATTAGTAGAGGTTCACTTTAGCTTAAGTATCCGGGCGTCACATTTGGTTAGTAAGTTAGTCCCAAAAATAATATAAAAAGGTATATTAAATCCCATTAAACATCCAAAATAGATAATATAATAGCATGGAACGATCAAAAATTATAGATACGTTGGATACGTATCAAGCATCCCCAAGCTTAATTCCTGGTCGTCCTTGAGTAGGTAAATGATAAAAATAGGATTTTTTTTATGTGGAATGCTACCTAGCATAATTCTCAATGTAATTTTCTTTATTGTGGCATGAATGTTCATATCCGAAAGATTGAAGACAAAAGTTTAATATTGACATAAAAATAATAATACTTCGAGCATACTAGCAAAGCAATCATGTCTTCTCAAAATATCATGGCCAAAGAGAGTTATCCCTACAAAATCATATAGTTTGGCTATGCTCCATCTTCACCACACAAAATATTTAAATCATGCACAACCCCGATGACAAGCCAAGCAATTGTTTCATATTTTGATGTTCTCAAACTTTTTCAATCTTCACGCAATACATGAGCATGAGCCATGGACATAGCACTATAGGTGGAATAGAATGGTGGTTGTGGAGAAGACAAAAAGGAGAAGATGGTCTCACATCAACTAGGCGTATCAATGGGCTATGGAGATGCCCATCAATAGATATCAATGTGAGTGAGTAGGGATTGCAATGCAACGGATGCACTAGAGCTATAAGTGTATGAAAGCTCAACAAAAGAACTAAGTGGGTGTGCATCCAACTTGCTTGCTCACGAAGACCTAGGGCATTTTGAGGTACCCCATCATTGGAATATACAAGCTAAGTTCTATAATGTAAAATTTCCACTAGTATATGAAAGTGACAACATAGGAGACTCTCTATCGTGAAGATCATGGTGCTACTTTGAAGCACAAGTGTGGTAAAAGGATAGTAACATTGTCCCTTCTCTCTTTTTCTCTCATTTTTTTCTTTTTTTGGGCCTTCTCTTTTTTTTGTCCTTTCTCTCTTTTTCGTCCGGAGTCTCATCCCGACTTGTGGGGGAATCATAGTCTCCATCATCCTTTCTTCACATGGGACAATGCTCTAATAATGATGATCATCACACTTTTATTTACTTACAACTCGAAAAATTACAACTCGATATTTAGAACAAAACATGACTATGTGAATGCCTCCGACGGTGTACCGGGATGTGCAATGACTCATGAGTGACATGTATGAAAGAATTATAAAGGTGGCTTTGCCCCAAATATGATGTCAACTACATGATCATGCAAAGCAATATGACAGTGATGAAGCATGTCATAACAAACGGAACGGTGGTGAGTTGCATGGCAATATATCTCGGAATGGCTATGGAAATGCCATAATAGGTAGGTATGGTGGCTGTTTTGAGGAAGGTATATGGTGGGTTTACGGTACCGGTGAAAGTTGTGCGGTACTAGAGAGGCTAGCAATGGTGGAAGGGTGAGAGTGCGTATAATCCATGGACTCAATGTTAGTCATAAAGAACTCACGTACTTATTGCAAAAATCTATTAGTTATTGAAACAAAGTACTATGCGCATGCTCCTAGGGGGATAGATTGGTAGGGAAATGTCACACCCATGATGCAGTTATATCTCCCACGTGTCGGAGCACGACTTAGAGGCATAACCGCATAGTAGGCATGTCGCAAGAGGGGTAATCTTTACACATCCCATGTACTGAATAATAAAGAGATAAAGAGTTGGCTTACAATCGCCACTTCACACAATACATAAATATAGCATTACATCATCCAGAATACAATCAAGGTCCGACTATGGAACCAAAATAAAGAAAACCCCAAATGCAATAGATCCCCGATCGCCCCAACTGGGATCCTCTACTGATCGTCCGGAAAGGAAACATAGTAACGTCCAGAATCCTCGTCGAACTCCCACTTGAGTTCGGTCGCGTCCCCTGCACTAGCATCATCGGCACCTGCATCTGGTTTTGGAAGTAATATGTGAGTCACGGGGACTCGGCAATCTCACACCCTTGCGATCAAGACTATTTAAGCTTATGGGTCGGAAAAGGTAGTGAGGTGGAGCTGCAGCAAGCACTAGCATATATGGTGGCTAACTTACGCAAATGAGAGGGAGAAGAGAAGCAAAGCACGGTTGAGAAGCTATAAAGATCAAGAAGTGATCCTGAAACTACTTACGTTCAAGCATAACACGAGACCGTGTTCTCTTCCCGGACTTCGCCAAAAAGAGACCATCACAGCTACACACGCGATTGATTCATTTTAATTAAGTTAAGTTTCAGGTTCTCTACAACTGGACATTAACAAATTCCCATCTGCCCATAACCGCGGGCACGGCTTTGGAAAGTTTAAAACCCTGCAGGGGTGTCCCAACTTAGCCCATCACAAGCTCTCACAGTCAACGAAGGATATTCCTTCTCCCAGGACGACCCGATCAGACTCGGAATCCCGGTTACAAGACATTTTGACAAAGGTAAAAGAAGACCGGCAAAGCCGCCCGAATGTGCTGACAAATCCCGATAGGAGCTGCACATATCTCGTTCTCAGGGCACACTGGATTGTCCAAGATTCCGGTAGGCCAACCTAGAGTTGCCCCTGGTGGCCACCGGCTGCTGATAGGTTGGACCAACACTCAGAGGAGCACTGTCCCAGGGGTTTAAAATAAAGATGACCCTTGAGTCTGCGAAACCCAGGTGGCAAAAGGTAAAACCAAGTTTCGGCCTTGCTGGAGGAGTTTTATTGAAGGCGAACTATCAAGGGGTTCCCACTATAACCCAACCGTGTAAGGAACGCAAAATCAAGGAACATAACACCGGTATGACGGAAACTAGGGCGGCAAGAGTGGAACAAAACACCAGGCATAAGGCCGAGCCTTCCACCCTTTACCAAGTATATAGGTGCATTAAAATAAACAAGATATAATAATGATATCCCAACAATAAACATGTTCCAACAAGGAACAAACTCCATCTTCACCTGCAACTAGCAACGCTATAAGAGGGGCTGAGCAAAGCGGTAACATAGCCAAACAACGGTTTGCTAGGAAAGGTGGGTTAGAGGCTTAACATGGCAATATGGGAGGCATGATATAGCAAGTGGTAGGTATCATGGCATAGCAATAGAGCGAGCAACTAGCAAGCAAAGATAGAAGTGATTTCAAGGGTATGGTCATCTTGCCTGCAAAGTTCTCCGAGTTGACGTAAGCTTGATCCTCGTAAGCGTACTCAACGGGTTCCTCGATCATGAACTCGTCTCTCAGCTCTACCCAAGGCAAGCACACAAGCAAAAGACCAATAATCAATCACGGTGCAATGCGCAAGCAACATGATGCAAAACATGACATGACATGTGGGATGTGATATGCAATGCATATGCGTGCTTCGGAAGGAAAAGATTGAACCAGGCATCAACCTGGCAAACCAAGTGCGCCGCTGGAAAGATGAGTTGATTTTGGTCGAAATCGATATAAAGATCACCGGAATCGGATGCACGGTTTGCAAATGGCAAGCAAAACAAGAATGGCACAATTCTGCTTTTAACAGCATGATGCCATCTAGAATGCAACAAGAAACTAAGCTACTGCACTCCAACATAGCAAAAAAGAACATGGCAGTGGTCTACTCAAGATGCTTGACAAAAGATGAACGATGAGCTACGGTTAATTCACACAAGAGCGGGTTCAAACAAGCATGGCAAAAGTGCAAAAGATATCAGCTTCACAGACTTAGTGAAAATAACAACATGCCAGGAATTAACATCAGGAAGCAATGTTTGGAGCAAGCAAACTACATGCTACAGGAACAGGACATAGCAAAAAAAGGCATGGCATGGATCTACTCAAAGCATATAACAAAAGTCCCTTAATGACAATTGTAGGATCGAAAGTATGTCTAGAGGGGGTGATTAGACTACTTGACCAAATAAAAACTTAACCTTTTCCCAATTTTAGTTCTTGGCAGATTTTAGCTATTGTTGGACAAGTCAAGAAATCATCACACAATTCAAGCAAGCATGCAAAGAGTATATTGGCAGCGGAAAGTAAAGCATGCAACTTGCAAGAATGTAAAGGGAAGGGTTTGGAGAATTCAAACGCAATTGGAGACACGGATGTTTTTCCCGTGGTTCGGATAGGTGGTGCTATCCTACATCCGCGTTAATGGAGACTTCAACCCATGAAGGGTAACGGTCGCGCGAGTCCACGGAGGGCTCCACCCACGAAGGGTCCACGAAGTAGCAACCTTGTCTATCCCACCATGGCCATCGCCCACGAAAGACTTGCCTCACTAGCGGTAGATCTTCATGAAGTAGGCGATCTCCTTGCCCTTACAAACTCCTTGGTTCAACTCCACAATCTTGTCGGAGGCTCCCAAGTGACACCTAGCCAATCTAGGAGACACCACTCTCCAAGAAGTAACAAATGGTGTGTTGATGATGAACTCCTTGCTCTTGTGCTTCAAATGATAGTCTCCCCAACACTCAACTCTCTCTCATAGGATTTGGATTTTGTGGAAAGAACATTTGAGTGGAAAGCAACTTGGGGAAGGCTAGAGATCAAGATTCATATGGTAGGAATGGAATATCTTGGTCTCAACACATGAGTAGGTGGTTCTCTCTCAGAACATATGAGTTGGAATTGTGTATGTGTTCTGATGGCTCTCTCCATGAATGAAGAGGAGGTGGAGGGGTGTATATAGCCTCCACACAAAATCCAACCGTTACACACAGTTTTCCAATCTCGGTGGGACCGAATCAACAAACTCGGTCGGACCGAAAAGGTAAACCTAGTGACCATTAGAGATTTTCGGTGGGACTGACATGCAACTCGGTAGGACCGATATGGTTAGGGTTTGGGCATAACGTAATCTCGGTGAGACCGATTACACAAACTCGGTGAGACCGAGTTTGGTAATAAGCTAACCAGAGAGTTGGTCAGGTAAACTCGATGGGACCGATTTGCTCTTTCGTTGAGACCGAAAAGTTACAAAAAGGAAATAGAGAGTTTACACTGCAATCTCGGTGGGACCGATTCGCTCTTTCGGTGAGACCGAAAAGTTACGAAAGGGAAACAGAGAGTTTGCAATCCCATCTTGGTGAGACCGAGATCCCTATCGGTAGAACCGAATTGCTAGGGTTTGGCAGTGGCTTATGACAAGTGAAACTCGGTGGCACCGGATAGAAAGAATCGGTAGGATCGAGTTTGGCTTAGGGTTTAGGTCATATGTGGATATGGGAAAGTAGTTGAGGGTTTTGGAGCATATCACTAAGCACATGAAGCAAGAGGCTCATTAAGCAACACCTCATCCCTCCTTGATAGTATTGGCTTTTCCTAAAGACTCAACGTGATCTTGGATCACTAAAATATAAAATGAAGAGTCTTGAGCTTTTGAGCTTGAGCCAATCCTTTGTCCTTAGCATTTTGAGGGTTCCACTTTCACATCCATGCCATGCCAATCATTGAGCTTTCCTGAAATAGTCATCTTGGAATAGCATTAGCTCAATGAGCTATATGTTGTTATGAATTACCAAAACCACCTAGGGATAGTTGCACTTTCAATCTCCCCCTTTTTGGTAATTGATGACAACATATAGATCAAAGCTTCAACAAATGATAATAAGCATGAAATATATCGTCGCTTTGAGAAGTATGTGACAAGTAAGAGCTCCCCCTAAATTTGTGCATATTTAAAATTTGCTTTGGACTGCAAATGCACAAAGAGTTAGAGTCATGGGTTACTCTTCCATGTCACATACATCTTGGTGGAGCGCTTAAAATGATAAGAATGAAATACATGCACTCATCACCAAGAATAGTGAATGATCACATAAGATAGATAAGATGATAATATTAAGCAAACATTAAGTGTAGCTTATGATCAAACACATGATCATCAATGTCTCACGAGCAATGACATAGTATCTCACACAAAAGCAAACAAAGTTCGAAAAACCACCAAATAAAACAAGAGAGAATAAAAGCAACACTCTCTCTCGAAGCCTATGATCTATACATTTTCTCCCCCTTTGGCAACAAGTTACCAAAAAGTTCCTAGAAAATGCATAGTGCTAAGTCGACACTCAGGCTTGATCTTCAGGTGGTGGTGGAGTCCGGAGCACTCCAAGGACGAAGCCTTCTGTAGACATGGTCGGAGTCGAGGCTGAAGTGGACGCTGGAGCTGGTGGAACTGAGGCTGTAGCTAGCTCTGGGGTCAGCAACTGGCACTGCAGACGACCTTGGACCTCGTGGCACTCTGGTAAAGGCATCAGTTGTAGTCTTGCCTCTCCTCTCCTGCATGTCATCCTGGAGCTGCTCCACTGCAGTCTAAATCTCTGTCACTTTGACATCCAAGTCATAGAACTTTTGTTCCATGATCCTCTCTAAGCTTGCCTGGTTCTGAGTTAGGGTGGCTAGTCCTTGCTCAATCCGCAGGGTGGATGCAATCAAGTAACCAAGCTTCTCTTGTTTGGTTTTCAGGAAATATTCAGATGCCTCCTCTTGAGTAGGCATCTTGGCAGCTTTCTCCTTCCTTGCCTTCTCCTTCTTGGCTTGTGCTTGGGCAGATGATGGCTCATTCTCAGTCATGACCACTTGATTATCTTCAAAGTCTGGACGGATGGGCAGGTGTTCCTTGTCCAATAAGTATATGCCCGTGCCCATCTTAGAGTTGATGAGCTCCTGAATCTCTGGGGCATATCCACAGCTCCTCTTCTGGTCTGCTGCTGTCCTCTTGATTGTTTCAATCATAAGGCTCATGACTTTGAATTTCTGTGGCATGCCAAAGATATGAAGAAAGTTGATCGCGTGGCCCCTGATCATCTTGTGATCTCCAGACTTGGGCAATAGGGTGTGCCTAAGAATCCAGTTGATGGTTGGCAGCCCTGACAGAAGATAGTGTACTGAGCCAAACTTGAACGTATCAAGTGCTTCATTTGGAATTTCCTTGTACATGTTTGACATTGAGTTGTGGTCCATCTTCTTCTTGGCATAAATGTCCAAGTCATCGTCATGCTCTTCTGGGGCATTAATCAGCTGAGCCCATTCAGCAACTGTAGACTGGTACCTCGTACTCTTTGACATCCATACAATCCTGCCATCTGGATATAAATGGGCCGTGGAGTAGAACTGCATGATGAGTTCCTCGTTCCACTTTGTGAGCTTCTGCCCAACAAAGTCCTCTACTCCACATGCCTTGAAGCTGTCCTACACTCCAGGGTAGTACTCTTCGTTGTCCTTGATGTATTGCCAATCAACCCATCTCATATCACAGACAATTGGCTTCTTGTCTAGCAACACTGTCTCATAAAAGTCTTGCTGCTCCTTGGTGTGAAACCTGTAGTCAACTGTAGTCCTTCTCCTTGAAGCATACGGGTCTGCTTCTCTCCACTTCCGGAGCCCTGAATCTCTCCTGAGTTTCATATCCTCAGCCACAGGATGAGCATCGTTGTGGTCTGGGATCTTGGGCTTGAGCTTTCTAAGAACATTCTCTTCTTCTTCTTCTGTAGCTTCAGGCACTGGGGCCTTGTTCTTCTCAGTAGCTGGGATGCTTCTTGTGTTCCTCTTTGGCTTTGGCTTTGGAGCTGGCTTGGCCTTGGAAGCAGCTGCCCTTGTTCTTATGGCATCACCCATCAGCTTGGGTGCCTTAGGTGCTGGTGCAGCTACCTCTTCTTCTTCCTCCTCATCTTCCATGATGGAAGCCTTGCCAAGCACTCTGGCTACAGTTTTCTTCACCCTTTCTTTCCTCTTCTTGCCTTCAGCAGCAACTGGCTCAATGGGAGTGGGCTTCTCACTTGAAGCTCTGGCCTTTGACATAGGCTGCCTGCCTGCTGGCCTTTTGATCTTCATCCCTGGTTTTATGCCCTGTGCTGGCTCAACTCTCTTGGAAGTTGCTTCCTCTTCTGCCACATAATCCTCATCTTCTGAGTCTGAGGTTCTCTTCTTTCTCTGTCTTGTGGCAGCTTTAGGCAGATTGCTAGGGGTGCTCCTGCTGCCATCATCTGAGGAACTTGAGGGACTAGTGCCCTCACTCATCTGCACTTGCTACTCTGACAAGTTCTGGCTATCACTTTGGTCTGACATGATGCAAACTCTGACTGCTGACCCTGTGAATAGGTTATAGATGAGATAGAGTGGATAAGCATCACAAAATGCAGAGATTTTTGCAAAAGAATAATTCAAAAAATTAGTTTTAGTTTCCCACTGAAAGCATCTCGGATCTACCGATTTCTAAACTCGGTGATACCGAAGCAGTTTTGGCACCTAAACTAGTGAACTCGGTCAGACCGAGTCACAGTTCGGTGGCACCGAGACTGCTAGGGTTTCACAGAGTTCCAAAATCGGTCACACCGATAAGTAATTCTCGGTCAGACCGAGTCTCACTTGTGCAATGGCATAAGCCAAATCAGTGGGACCAAGTTTTTCAACTCGGTGGGTCCGAGATGGTTTAGGCGGAAACCTAACCCTAAATTTTTTGAATTAAACCTAATCTACGAGTTCATTGACTGGATAGAAGTTTAACAAACGTGGCAAGAATCATGATGATCACAATGTGCTAAGAATCGGTTGGGGAATAGCACAACGATCGAGTCCATACCCTAGTTCGGCGGAGACTCGCTACGGCGGCAATGGCGGGGTTGAATTTCCATTGACGGCGACGGAGACCAGCGACTGGAGGCGGCTGGCGGCGAGGAGACGATCTGGAGACCAAGTTGGCAGAGCAGGCTATCGCGCGGGCGAAGGGGTTCGGAGAAATTTCCAAATTTTTGCCCGTGACTATATATAGCCCGACCCTGTCGGTGTAACCGAGTGGAACAACTCGGTGGCACCGAGATGCAAAACTGTATACAGTTGTTGCAACTCGGTGTGACCGAATGGTTCAAATCGGTTGCACTGAGATCGAAAACCTAGATCAACTTAATGATCTCGGTAGGACCGAAAGTAGGGTATCGGTCAGACCGAGAATCATAAATAGGTTTTGGAAGTTTAAGTCTATGACGAATTGGGGACTCCAAGCGCTCCTCACACAAAGTGGTTCGAATCTGACTTGATCAAATTTTGTGATGTAGCATGAATAGAGTTTGAGACGAGAAAAGCATAGATAGCTAGAGGAGGTTCTTAGGCATTCTTGTCCATCCACTAGGCAAAAGGAAATAAAACCAAACAATCAAAACAACAAGTGGATGTCCTCGAATGAGTAAAATATGCAACCAGCATGCTCACACAATAAGATGGCAAATGAAGTATGTGACAAGGCATGCACAACCAATTCTAGCATCTATCAAGCAATTTGCGATGACAAGGTCATCTATATACGAGTATATTGACTTAGGAGTCAAGTGAGAACACTTGATCATAGGTCATACTCATCGTTTAAGCTCAAGTGGGGTTACCACTTTTACATAAAGCATTGTTGTGTTCACATTTTTAGAGTTGCTTTAGCTCAAGTCTTAGAGTAAAGCTCCCCCTAGATGTGATATCCCCCCTTAGAGGGATGAACTAACCTCAGGTTTTGTCGATGATGACTTCATGTAGATGTTGAAGATGTGGATGCTCAATGTTGATGTAGATCACTTGGAGCTATCCATTTGAGTGAATTGCACTTTCAATACCTACATGGGTTAGTCCCACAAGGAACAAACAAGGATATCCATAGACATAGAGTGATGCACACACAAGATGATGTCCATGAAAACTTTTAGGTTACCTTGTCCCTTGTCTTACCAACAAGAGGATTTGTGACTCCTTGAACTAGTGCAAGATGTGGAAGTTGATTGCACTTGTTCTTGCCAAAATGATAAGAGTGAAGTATGTTGGCGGAGTCACCCTCAAGAACTCTCTAGTTCTTCTTCTTTTGGATCCACGCCATCTTGATGGGAATCCTTGGAGTTGTAGTCGTACTTGATGAAGTGGAACTTGAAGTAGTCTTGGGAATCCACTTGACTAAGGTCTTAGGAGCTTCTTCAAATGCATCAATTTCCTCTTGAAGCTTGTCCTTGCCTTTTTGCTTGTAGTCTTGTGGTGGAAGATCATCTTGAGCTTGTGTCCCCTTGAAAGAAGTATCATACTTCTCTTGTTGAGGAACAAACTTTGTCTTGGGGTATTGATCTTCTTCCCACTCAACTCCATTGGCATTGAACTTTCGTTCAAAACCAACACCTTGATTCTTCCGGTGCATTCCTTGCTTGCGCACAATTTCCTCGAATTGCTTACTCCCGGCAAGGCTTTTGTACACTCCTTTTCTCTATAATTCCCTTCAATAATCTATTTTCTTGCTCAAGTGTAACTTGGCTAAGAGAATCATTAGTGGAATCAAGAGAACTACTAGAAGCAACAATATTGGATTTAGCATGATCATTGTTACTGCTAGAGGAAGAATCTTTCTTGTTCTTGTTACTAGACTTGACTTGAGGCATGTAAGTGGATAAGAGTAAACGCTTGGCAATGTAAGAAGAACTTTTCTTGCGGAGATCATCATTGATTGCTTTTAAGAACTCATGCTCTTGCTCAAGATTGAGCTTTTCAAAGCGTAATTTCTCATGAGCTCTTAAAAGTTCTCGATGATCTTCGAAGATAGTTTCATGAGCTAACTTAAGAGTGTTTAGTTCTTTAGTTGGAGCCTCAATCTTCTCCTTATCATTGTCATTCGTTTTATCTTGATTAGCATGATTAATTGACGTTTCATCATAGTATTCATCACTAGAGTTGTCAACAAGCAAATCATCACCTAACAAGTCATCTTCATCACTATTGAAATCAACATACTTGGGGTGTGTTACCTTAGGACCTTTGGCCATGAAGCATCTTCCAATTCCTTCATTTGGTGAGTCAAATATGTCGTAGGAGTTGGTTGACACAAGTGCTAGACCGGCAACACCTTCATCCTGAGTATCTTCGGAGTCGGAGTGATAACTTCTCTCGGAGTGGCTGTCGGAGTTGGAGCCGGATACCCATTCACCAACATGAGCTTGATGTCTTCGTTTTGTGTAGCTCCTTGATGATTTTTCCTTCCTTTCCGAATCCTTGCTTCTCCGTGAGTATCTTCGTTCATAACGATCATCTCTACTCCTTCTCTCTCTTGGTGGTGATTCTTTTCTTCTTCTTTTTGGAGAATCTTCTCTTCTCTTGTAGGGAGCCGTACACTCATTGGAATAGTGTCCAGGTCTTCCACAACTATAGCAGTTTCGCTCTCGACTAGAAGATCTTTTGTCATTGTAGGACCTTGACTTGAAGCTTCTAACTTTGCTTCTACTCTTGTAGAACTTGTTGAAGTTCTTCACCATTAAGCTCAATTCTTCATTGAAGTTTTGTTTCTCACTTGATGATGTAGGGGCTTCACATGAGGCTTTGTAGGCACCACTTGATTTGTTGTGAAGTTCCTCTTTATCCTTAAGTGACATCTCATGAGCAACAATTCTTCCAATCACCTCCGTTGGCTTGAGATCTTTGTAATTGGGCATCATTTGGATCAATGTGCACACGGTATCATATTTTCCATCCAAGGCTCTTAGAATCTTCTTGATGATGAATCTATCGGTCATCTCTTCACTTCCTAAGCCGTCAATCTCATTTGTGATGAGAGCAAGCCTAGAGTACATTTCAGTGACACCTTCACCATCCTTCATTTTGAACTTCTCAAGTTGACTTTGAAGCACATCCAACTTGGATTCCTTGACGGAGTCGGTACCTTCGTGCATATCAATCAAAGTGTCCCAAATTTCCTTTGAATTATCAAGACGGCTGATTTTGTTGAATTCTTCGGGGCACAATCCGTTGAAGAGAATATCACAAGCTTGAGCATTGTATTGCAACATCTTCAACTCATCCGCAGTAGCTTCACGGTTTGGTTCTTTCCCATCAAAGAAGTCCCCTTGCAAACCAACACACACAATAGCCCAAACGGCGGGGTTATGTCCAAGAATATGCATTTTCATTTTATGGTTCCAACTAGCAAAATTAGTACCATCAAAGTAAGGACCTCTACGGTGATAATTTCCCTCGCTAGATGCTATACTCTCCTAGGTTGTGAAACCAAGGCTATGACCACCAAAAGCTATGGAGATCAAAGCAAATGGAGAACAAAGCTCTGATACCACTTGTAGGATCGAAAGTATGTCTAGAGGGGGGTGATTAGACTACTTGACCAAATAAAAACTTAACCTTTTCCCAATTTTAGTTCTTGGCAGATTTTAGCTATTGTTGGACAAGTCAAGAAATCATCACACAATTCAAGCAAGCATGCAAAGAGTATATTGGCAGCGGAAAGTAAAGCATGCAACTTGCAAGAATGTAAAGGGAAGGGTTTGGAGAATTCAAACGCAATTGGAGACACGGATGTTTTTCCCGTGGTTCGGATAGGTGGTGCTATCCTACATCCGCGTTAATGGAGACTTCAACCCATGAAGGGTAACGGTCGCGCGAGTCCACGGAGGGCTCCACCCACGAAGGGTCCACGAAGTAGCAACCTTGTCTATCCCACCATGGCCATCGCCCACGAAAGACTTGCCTCACTAGCGGTAGATCTTCACGAAGTAGGCGATCTCCTTGCCCTTACAAACTCCTTGGTTCAACTCCACAATCTTGTCGGAGGCTCCCAAGTGACACCTAGCCAATCTAGGAGACACCACTCTCCAAGAAGTAACAAATGGTGTGTTGATGATGAACTCCTTGCTCTTGTGCTTCAAATGATAGTCTCCCCAACACTCAACTCTCTCATAGGATTTGGATTTTGTGAAAAGAAGATTTGAGTGGAAAGCAACTTGGGGAAGGCTAGAGATCAAGATTCATATGGTAGGAATGGAATATCTTGGTCTCAACACATGAGTAGGTGGTTCTATCTCAGAACATATGAGTTGGAATTGTGTATGTGTTCTGATGGCTCTCTCCACGAATGAAGAGGAGGTGGAGGGGTATATATAGCCTCCACACAAAATCCAACTGTTACACACAGTTTTCCAATCTCGGTGGGACCGAATCAACAAACTCGGTCGGACCGAAAAGGTAAACCTAGTGACCGTTAGAGATTTTCGGTGGGACTGACATGCAACTCGGTAGGACCGATATGGTTAGGGTTTGGGCATAACGTAATCTCAGTGAGACCAATTACACAAACTCGGTGAGACCGATTTTGGTAATAAGCTAACCAGAGAGTTGGTCAGGTAAATTCGGTGGGACCGATTTGCTCTTTCGGTGAGACCGAAAAGTTACAAAAGGGAAACAGTGAGTTTACACTGCAATCTCGGTGGGACCGATTCGCTCTTTTGGTGAGACCAAAAAGTTACGAAAGGGAAACAGAGAGTTTGCAATCCCATCTCGGTGAGACCGAGATCCCTATCGGTAGAACCGAATTGCTAGGGTTTGGCAGTGGCTTATGACAAGTGAAACTCGGTGGCACCGGATAGAAAGAATCGGTAGGACCGAGTTTGGCTTAGGGTTTAGGTCATATGTGGATATGGGAAAGTAGTTGAGGGTTTTGGAGCATATCACTAAGCACATGAAGCAAGAGGCTCATTAAGCAACACCTCATCCCTCCTTGATAGTATTGGCTTTTCCTAAAGACTCAATGTGATCTTGGATCACTAAAATATAAAATGAAGAGTCTTGAGCTTTTGAGCTTGAGCCAATCCTTTGTCCTTAGCATTTTGAGGGTTCCACTTTCACATCCATGCCATGCCAATCATTGAGCTTTCCTGAAATAGTCATCTTGGAATAGCATTAGCTCAATGAGCTATATGTTGTTATAAATTACCAAAACCACCTAGGGATAGTTGCACTTTCAACAATAAGCCAAAAAGGATCAGAAGATATGATGGCACCCATGTAAACATAGCAAGTTTCGTTAACAGATTCAGACTTAGCAGAAAACTGGACATGGCAAAAACAGAATTATGATGGCCTCTTTGCGAGCTCGATGCACTCAACACAAGGCATTGCATGATAAGCTAAGCATACTACCAGCAAGAAGACATGTTCATGAAGGTAATCGAAGCAAGAAAAAGTTCATAGCATGCATGGATCAACTACAACAACCTTGGCAAAATTGATTAACATGTAAACAATCTGCCCGGAACATTTTATAGCAAAAGTAGAGCAAGATTGAGTCATGCTAGGGCACTCCACAAATGCAAACAGGGGCATGGATGGATATAGCACAACCATATGTACAAATCATCCTTACTGAACATACTCAAAAGAAGCATGGATCTCACTGTAGCAACATGAATACATGGCATAAAAATAACAGCAGAGCAATGACTTAGTGAAATTCTAAGTCTCTGAAATCAGCAATATCACAAGAGCTACTTTGCATGCTTGTGCTAGTCACCATATTGATCACAAAAATACATGGCATACACCCCTGTAAAGATGGCATGGCATAGCCCAAAACACATATGGAGCTCACGCCCATATGAAGCACATAATAATCATGATAAAAATGACAAATGCTCATAATCTGATAAGAAACAGGAACTAACATTTTATAGCACTCTTGCATCAACAATTTGGGCATCAAGATGGACTCAAACAAGCATGGTGCAATGGAACAAAATTAAGAGCACATCCAGATGAACATTTTGATATATTGCACGCACGAAACGGAGCTACGAATGAGAAGTTATGGCATGTCGAACAGTGCTTAAAAATATAGCAGAAAATGACTTGGGCAAAATTTCAACCTCCAGATCTAGAGTTTCGGTGGCACGCGAACCAATGTTCGCCGGATCTTCACCGGGGGGCTTGCCAGAGTGGAGGGAGAGGGCCGGAGTGGAGGGAGATGGCGGTTGGCGTGGTCGGGGTCGCCGGATCCGGTGCGGGCTTGTCGGATCCGAAGAGGGCGATGGTGGGCGCGGCTCCGGCGGACCTCGGGCGGCGGGCACAGCTCCGGTGGACCTCGGGCGGCGGAACTCGGGCGGCGGGCGTGGGCGGCGAGGCGCGTTGTGGTCGGTGGCGACGGCAGAGGGCAGGCGGTGGCCGGACGACGGCAGTGGCGAGCGCGGGCGTCGCGGG
>NC_041386.1:133741387-133773675 GCF_002162155.2 Triticum dicoccoides | reverse complement strand
GGCGTCGCGGGGACGCGGTCGGGCGGTGAGGCGGGCCGGGGGGCCCAACCCGGGCCACGGCAGGCTGGCGGCAGGGCACGGTGGAGAGGGCCATGTGGCGGTGCGGGGCTGGCTGCGGGTGGCGGCGCGGGCGTGTCCGGCGGCGGAGAGGACGAAAAACATAGGGTTTGGACCCGAAATCTGAGAGGGGTGCACCTATTTATACATAGAAGGAGGTGGGAGTGTCCAAATGAGGTGTAGTTTTCAGCCACGCGATCATGATCTAATGGCCGAGAGGATGGAGGGGTTTTGGATGGGTTTTGGGCTACTTTGGAGGGGTGTTGGGCTGCAACACACACGAGGCCTTTACGGTTCCCCGGTTAACCGTTGGAGTATCAAACGGACTCCAAATGGCACGAAACTTGACAGGCGGTCTACCTGTGGTGTACCAAGACCGCTTGGCAAATCTCGGTCCATTCCGAGAAAGTTTAACACCCGCACATGAAAAGAGGCAAAAAAAAGTGACGCCGGAGGACGTAGGAGTGTCAGATCGCAAAACGGACAATGGGGAAAATGCTCGGATGCATGAGACGAACACGTATGCAAATGGGATGCACATGATGACATGATATGAAATGCATGACATGAACAAAATGCAAACGAAGACAAAACCCAACTACAAATCTCATAACTTAGTGCCGAAAATGGCAAGAGTTGGAATACAAATATGGTAAGTTACATCTAGGGCGTTACAGAAAAGACCATCAGTCGTCCCCGACCGCCACTAGTAAGGAAGACAATCAATGAATAAATCATGCTCCGACTTCTTCACATAACGGTTCACCATACGTGCATGCTACGGGAATCACAAACTTTAGAACAAGTATTTCTCAAATTCACAACTACTCAACTAGCATGACTCTAATATCACCATCTTCATATCTCAAAACAATCATCAAGTATCAAACTTCTCATAGTATTCAATGCACTTTTTATGATAGTTTTTATTATACCCATCTTGGATGCCTATTATATTAGGACTAATTTTATAGCCAAAGAAAATTACCATTCTGTTCTAGAGGACTCTCAAAATGATATAAGTGAAGCATGAGAGATCAATAATTTCTATAAAATAAAACCACCACCATGCTCTTAAAGATATAAGTGAAGCACATAGAGCAAAATTATCTAGCTCAAAAGTTATAAGTGAAGCACATAGAGTAGTCTAATAAATTCCAATTCATTTGAGTCTCTCCAAAAGGTGTGTAAAGCAAGGATGATTGTGGTAAACTAAAAATCAATGACTCAAATCATACAAGACGCTCCAAGCAAAAAAAATATCATGTGGTGAATAAAAATATAGCATCAAGTAAAGTTACCGATGGACGAAGACGAAAGAGGGGATGCCTTCCGGGGCATCCCCAAGCTTAGGCTTTTGGTTGTCCTTGATTTTTACCTTGGGGTGCCTTGGGCATCCCCAATCTTAGGCTCTTGCCACTCCTTATTCCAAAATACATCAAATCTTTACCCAAAACTTGAAAACTTCACAACACAAAACTCAACAGAAAATCTCATGAGCTATGTTAGTATAAGAAAACAAACCACCACTTCAAGGTACTGTAATTAACTCATTCTTTATTTATATTGGTGTTAAACCTACTGTATTACAACTTCTCTATGGTTGATACCCCCGATACTAGCCATAGATTCATCAAGATAAGCAAACAACACACGGAAAACAGAATCTGTCAAAAACAGAACAGTCTCTAGTAATATGTAGGTTTTGAATACTTCTGTAACCCCAAAAATTCTGAAATAACTCGGTGGACGTGTGGAATTTGTCTATTAATCATATGCAAAAAGAACCAACCTAATCGCACTCTCCAGTAAAAAATGGCAGCAAATCTCGTGACCGCTAAAGTTTCTATTTTTACAGCAAGATCGCAAAAACTTCCCCCAAGTCTTCCCAAATGTTCTACTTGGCACAAACACTAATTAAAAGCATAAAACCACATCTAAACAGAATCTGGATGAATTATTTATTACTAAACAGAAACAAAAATAAAATTGGTTTCCCTCCCAACAAGCGCTATCGTTTAACGCCCCTAGCTAGGCATTAACAATTTTGATGATGCTCACATGAAAGACAATAATTGAAGCACAAAGAGAGCATCATGAAACACGTGACAATCACATCTAAGTCTAACATACTTCCTATGCATAGGCATCTTATAGGCAAACAAATTATCATAGCAAGCAAAAACTAGCATATGCAAGGAAGCGGAAAGAAGCAATAGCAATCTCAACATAACGAGAGGTAATTTAGTAACATGAAAATTTCTACAATCATATTTTCCTCTCTCATTACAGTGGGATCATAGGAAAATTCATCAAAATAGCTATCACATAAAATATTTTCAACATGATCGACGTGCATGCAAAGTTGACACTCTTCCAAAATAGTGGGATTAACATTAACTGAAGTCATGACCTCTCCAAACCCACTTTTATCAAAAATTTCATAAGATTAAACAATATCCAAATATGTGGGATCTAAAGTTGACACTCTTCCAAACCCACTTTCAATAATACTGCAAACACTATTATCAATCTCATATTCATCATGAGGCTTAAATAAATTTTCAAGATCATAAGAAGAATCACCCCAATCATGATCATTGGAACAAGTAGTGGACATAGCAAAACTAGCATCCCCAAGCTTAGGGTTTTGCATATTATTAGCACAATTGACATTCATAGAATTTATAATAACATCATTGCAATCATGCTTTTTATTCAAAGATTTGTCGTGAATCACTTCATAAAGCACTTCATCACAATTTTCAGATTCACGAATTTCAAGCAAAACCTCATAAAGATAATCTAGTGCACTCAACTCACTAGCAATGGGTTCATCATAATTCGATCTTTTCAAAAGATTAGCAAGAGGATGAGGATCCATCACAATAGATATTTAGCAAGCGAAGATGCAAGCTAATAGAAGGCACACAGTAACACAAGCAAACAGAAGGACGAACGGAAGAAGGGCGAAGAAAAGGCAAGTTAAACGACAAGGGTGAAGTGGGGTAGAGGAAAACAAGAGGCAAATGGCGAATAATGTAATGCGGGGGATAAGAGTTTGTGATGGGAACTTGGTATGTCTTGACTTGTGCGTAGATCTCCTCGGCAACGGCACCAGAAATGGCTAGTTGCTGGGAGCTCAAATCTTGACTTGACTTGGTGCAACCTCCCCGGCAACGGCGCCAGAAATCCTTCATGCTACCTCTTGAGCTTGCGTTGGTTTTCCCTTGAAGAGGAAAGGGTGATGCATCATAGTAGCGTAAGTATTTCCCTCAGTTTTTGAGAACCAAGGTATCAATCTAGTAGGAGACTACACACATGTCCCTCGTACTTGCACAAACAAATAAGAACCTCGCAACCAACGCGATAAAGGGGTTGTCAATCCCTTCACAGTCACTTATGAGAGTGAGATCTGATAAAGATAATAAGATAAATATATTTGGTATTTTTATGGTATAGATTGGAAAATAAAGATTGCAAAATAAACGGTAATAGAAATAGCAAGTTGATATGAAAATAATATGATGGAAGATAGACCCGGGGGCCATAGGTTTCACTAGTGGATTCCCTCAAGATAGCAAGTATTACGGTGGGTGAACAAATTACTGCCGAGCAATTGATAGAAAAGCGCATAGTTATGATGATATCTAAGGCAATAATCATGAATATAGGCATCACGTCTGTGACAAGTAGACCGAAACGATTCTGCATCTACTACTATTACTCCACACATCGACTGCTATCCAGCATGCATCTAGAGTATTAAGTTCATAAGAACAGAGTAACGTATTAGGCAAGATGACATGATGTAGAGGGATAAATTCGAGCAATATGATATAAACCCCATCTTTTTATCCTCGATGGCAACAATACAATACGTGCCTTGCTGCCCCTGCTGTCATTGGGAAAGGACATCGCAAGATTGAACCCAAAGCTAAGCACTTCTCCCATTGCAATAAAGATCAATCTAGTAGGCCAAACCAAACTGATAATTCGAAGAGACTTGCAAAGATATCAAATCATGCATATAATAATTCAGAGAAGAATCAAACAATATTCATAGATAATCAAATCATAAACCCACAATTCATTGAATCTCGGCAAACACACCGCAAAAAGAGTTACATCGAATAGACCTCCAAGAAGATCGAGGAGAACTTTGTATTGAGATCCAAAGAGAGAGAAGAAGCCATCTAGATAATAACTATGGGCCCGAAGGTCTGTGGTAAACTACTCACACATCATCGGAGAGGCTATGGTGTTGATGTAGAAGCCCTCTGTGATTGATTCCCCCTCCGGCAGAGCGCCAGAAAAGGCCCCAAGATGGGATCTCGTGGGTACATAAGGTTGCGGCGGTGGAAATAGGGTTTCGTGGTGCTCCACGATGTTTTCGGGGTATATGGGTATATATAGGAGGAAGAAGTACGTCGGTGGAGCTGCGAGGGGCCCACGAGGGTGGGGGGCGCCTACCCCCTGGGCACGCCTCCCTGCCTCATGGCCTCCTTGCTTCTTTCTTAACGTCAACTCCAAGTCTCCTGGATCACGTTTGTTCCAAAAATAACTCTCCCAAAGGTTTCATTCCGTTTGGATTCCATTTGATATCCCTTTTCTGTGAAACACTGAAATAGGCAAAAAAACAGCAATTTGCACTGGGCCTTTGGTTTGTAGGTTAGTCCCAAAAATAATTTAAAAAGGTATATTAAAGCCCATTAAACATCCAAAGCAGATAATATAATAGCATGGAACAATCAAAAATTATAGATACATTGGAGACGTATCAAGCAGCGCACACAGTTTTTTTCGGGACAGAGAAGGGTATCAACTGGGTTGTGCGTGAGCTGTGGCCCGTCTAGCCCAGGCTTTATTTCATATGTTTACCACATGACCAGCCCGGTTTTTTTTCCTTTCTGAAAATGGCTAGCCTAGTTATTTGTTTTTTGCAGAATAACCAATGTAGGCCTACTTGCTTTTCTACACCCTAATGGGCCGGAAATCTTTCAAGACAAGGAGGGATGCATTCGGGCTTGCCCAGAAAATGGGCTATAAGTAATAAGAAATGGGCTATGAGTAATAATAAATGGGCTGTAAAATAAAAAATACATCAAACAGGCAATTAGTTCCAAAATACTTTTTTCTTTCGGATTTTGATATTTTAAATTTCATTGCTTTTGTGCGGGTAAAATTTCATTGGATTTAAATTAAGGTATGTTTAGTTTTTAAATTAATTTGAACCTAGCTAGAAATTTTGGGCTATATGCTGTTTGGGATAGGTTTGGAGGCTGACTTGTGGGTCTACTAGGTTGACGTGTATGAAAGGCTTTGTCAACTTAGTCCACAAACAATTCTAGCAGTAGTGACCATGGGATGTTATCCAACGGCCGTGCTGCTTCTTCAATATCTGATCTTCTTGCTCCAGCCGCCCAAACCAGCGCCGGTGGGACTGCCTGCTCCCGCCTCCCAAGGCTGGTTGTGCTGCCGCACAGGCCGCACTGCCCCACCCTACTCCATCGCTGGCCAGGTCATTCTTCTACTCACCCACACCTCATGTTATTTTCCGGCGATGGCAACCGAACCAGTAAACCCTCATACTCCTCGCTGCATAGGCAACCACTGCCAGGTCTTCTCCGGCTCTGTGTCGTTCCCTTCCTAGGACTAGTCGTCGTCCACCGCCCTGGTGCTCTCGGCGCGGTGTGGTCAATGAATGACATCCACGGAAGTGGACTGTACGTGGAGAGGCTGGCAGCTGGGTCCACGGCCGCACACAAGGGAATGCCTCCTTATTACGAGCAGAATAATGATTCCTCCACCTGACAGCTGGGACCCACCATAAGGGCCTCTGTATTTCATGAAAAAAATGTTCCCCCCGCTAACAGCTCCGACCCACCAGCTATATCTTTGCACGCAAGGAAGTGCCTCCTTATTATGCACAAAAAATGAATACCCCTGCTAGCTGGGACCGACCATAGTGGGAGGCTGACTTGTGGGCCTACTAAGTTGACGCTGACGGAGGGCTTTGTCAACTTAGTCAATATCAACGATTCTAGCTCTAGTGACTGTACGATGTCCATCCAATGACCGCAGTGCTTCTTTAACCTCTGGTCTTCTTGCTCCAGCCGCCCGAACCAGCGCCAGTCCTGCCGCCTGCTCCTGCCTCCCGTGGCCAGCTCTACTGCCGCGCAGGTGCTACTTCTTAAGCTTGCGTTGGTTTTTTCCTTGAAGAGGAAAGGGTGATGCAGCAAAATAGAGTAAGTATTTCCCTTAGTTTTGAGAACCAAGGTATCAATCCAGTAGGAGACAACGCACAAGTCACCGAATACTTGCACAAACAAACACCAACTTGCACCCAACGCGATAAAAGGGTTGTCAATCCCTTCACGGTTATTTGCAAAGTGAGATCTGATAGAGATGGGTAAACGGTAAAGTAATATTTTTGGTATTTTCGGTTTATGGAACGGACAATAAAAGATTGCAAAGGAAGTAAATAGGAAACTAAAATTGTAGACCGGAAACTCATATGATGGAAAGTAGACCCGGAGGCCATAAGTTTCATTAGAGGCTTCTCTCAAGATAGAAAATATTACGGTGGGTGAACAAATTACTGCCGAGCAATTGATAGAAAAGCGCAAAGTTATGACGATATCTAAGGCAATGATCATGAATATAGGCATCACATCCGTATCAAGTAGACCGACTCCTGCCTACATCTACTACTATTACTCCACACATCAACGGACTCCTTCCTGTATCTAGAGTATTAAGTTCATGAAGAATAGAGTAACGCATTAAGTAAGATGACATGATGTAGCGGGATAAAGTCAAGCAATATGATGAAAACCCCATCTTGTTATCCTCGATGGCAACAATACAATATGTGTCGGTTCCCCTTCTGTCATTGGGATTAAGCATCGCAAGATTGAACCCAAAGCTAAGTACTTCTCCTATTGCAAGAAAAACCAATCTAGTTGGCCAAACCAAATCGATAGTTCAAAGAGACTTGAAAATATATCAAATCATGCATATAAGAATTTAGAGGAGATTCAAATAATATTCATAGATAAGTTGATCATCAATCCACAATTTATCGGATCTCAGCAAACACACCGCAAAAAAGTATTACATCAAATAGATCTCCAAGAACATCAAGGAGAACATGGTATTGAGAATCAAAGAGAGAGAAGAAGCCATCTAGCCACTAGCTATGGACCCGTAGGTCTGTGGTAAACTACTCACGCTTCATCGGAGAGGCAATGGTGTTGATGTAGAAGCCCTTCGTGATCGAATCCCCCTCCGGCAGGACGCCGGAAAAGGCCCCTATATGGGATCTCATGGGTACAGAAGGTTGCGGCGGTGGAAAAGTGTTTTGGTAGCTCTCCTGGTTGGTTTGGGAATATTTGAGAATATATAGGCGGAAGAAATAGGTCGGTGGAGTCATGAGGGGCCCACAAGGGTGGGGGTGCGCCCTACCCCCTGAGCGCGCCGTCCGTCCTTGTGGCCACCTCATGGCTTTCCCGATGTGTACTCCATGTCCTATGGATGTCTTCTGGTCCAAGAAAAATCATCGCGAAAGTTTCATTCCATTTGGACTCCGTTTGATATTCCTTTTCTGTGAAACTCTAAAACAAGGAAAAACAGGAACTGGCACTGGGCTCTCGGTAAATAGGTTAGATCCAAAAATAATATAAAATAGCATAATAATGCATATAAAACATCCAAAACAGATAATATAATAGCATGGAACAATCAAAACTTATAGATACCTTAGAGAAGTATCAAGCATCCCCAAGCTTAATTCCTGCTCGTCCTTGAGTAGGTAAATGATAAAAATATAATATTTGATGCGGAATGCTACCTAACATATTTATCTATGTAATTTTCTCTATTCTGCATGAATGTTCAGATCCGTATGATTCAAAACAAAAGTTTAATATTGACATAAAACAATAATACTTCAAGCATACTAACAAGATAATTATGTCTTCTCAAAATAACATGGCCAAAGAAAGCTTATCCCTACAAAATCATATAGTCTGGCTATGCTCCATCTTCATCACACAAAATATTCAAATCATGCACAACCCCGATGACAAGCCAAGCAATTGTTTCATACTTTTGATGTTCTCAAACCTTTTCTACTTTCACGCAATACATGAGTGTGAGCCATGGACATAGCATTATAGGTGGAGTAGAAGGTGGTTGTGGAGAAGACAAAAAGAGGGAGATAGTATCACATCAACTAGGCGTATTAACAGGCTATGGAGATGCCCATCAATAGATATCAATGTGAGTGAGTAGGGATTGCCATGCAACGGATGCACTAGAGCTATAAGTTTATGAAAGCTCAAAAGGAAAACTAAGTGGGTGTGCATCCAACTTGCTTGCTCATGAAGACCTAGGGTAATTTGAGGAAGCCCACCGTTGGAATATATATGCCAAGTTCTATAATGAAAATTCCCACTAGTATATGAAAGTGACATCATAGGAGACTCTCTATCATGAAGATCATGATGCTACTTTGAAGCACAAGGATGGAAAAGGATAGTAACATTGCCCCTTCTCTCTTTTTCTATCTTTTTTCTCTCTTTCCTTTTTTTGTTCTTTCTTTTTTTCTTGTTTTCTCTTTCTTTTTTTTATTTCTTCTTTTTTTATTTCCTCACATGGGATAATATTCTGAAAAGGAAGATCATCATACGTCTATTTACTTACAACTCAACAATTACAACTCAATACTAGAACAAGATATGACTCTATATGAATGCCTCCGGCGGTGTACCGGGATGTGCAATGAATCAAGAGCGACATGTATAAAAAATGATGAATGGTGGCTTTGCCACAAATACGATGTCAACTACATGATCATGCAAAGCAATATGACAATGATGATGTGTGTCATAATAAACAGAACGGTGGAAAGTTGCATGGCAATATATCTCGGAATGGCTATGGAAATGCCATAATAGGTAGGTATGGTGGATGTTTTGAGGAAGGTATGGTGGGTTTATGGTACTGGCGAAAGTTGCGCGGCACTAGAGAGGCTAGCAATGGTGGAAGGGTGAGAGTGCGTATAATCCATGGACTCAACATTAGTCATAAAGAACTCACATACTTATTGCAAAAATCTATTAGTCATTGAAACAAAGTACTATGTGCATGCTCCTAGGGGGATATATTGGTAGGAAAAGACCATCGCTTGTCCCCAACCGATAAGGAAGACAATCAAAAAATATCTCATACTCCAACTTCGTTACATAACGGTTCACCATACGTGCATGCTACGGGACTCACAAACATTAACACAAGTATTTCTCAAATTCACAACTACTCACTAGCATGACTCTAATATCACCATCTTCATATCTCAAAACAATCATAAGGAATCAAACTTCTCATAGTATTCAATGCACTTTATATGAAAGTTTTTATTATATCCCTCTTGGATGCCTATCATATTAGGACTAAATTTATAATCAAAGCAAATTACCACGCTGTTTAGAGACTCTCAAAATAATATAAGTGAAGCACGAGAGTTCATAAATTTCAATAAAATAAAACCACCGCCGTGCCCTAAAAAGATATATGTGAAGCACTAGAGCAAAATTGCCTAGCTCAAAAGATATAAGTGAAGCACATAGAGTATTCTAATAAATCATGATTCATGCGTGTCTCTCTCAAAAGGTGTGTAAAGCAAGGATGATTTTGGCAAACTAAAAAGCAAAGACTAAAATCATACAATACGCTCCAAGCAAAACGCATATCATGTGGTGAATAAAAATATAGCCTCAAGTAAAGTTACCGATAGACGAAGACAAAAGAGGGGATGCCTTCCGGGGCATCCCCAAGCTTAGGCTCTTGGTTGTCCTTGAATATTACCTTGGGTTGCCTTGGGCATCCCCAAGGTTAGGCTCTTGCCACTCCTTATTCCATAGTCCATCAAATCCTTACACAAAACTTGAAAACTTCACAAATCAAAATTCAACAGAAAATCTCATAAGCTCCGTTAGTATAAGAAAATAAATCGCCACTTTTGGTACTGTTGTGAACTCATTATTCATTTTAATATGTGTAATATCTACTGTATTTCAACTTTTGCATGGTTCATACCCCCCGATACTAGCCATAGATTCATCAAAATAAGCAAACAACACATAGAAAACAGAATCTATCAAAAACAGAACAGTCTGTAGCAATCTGGATATTTTGAATACTTATGTAACTCCAAAAATTCCGAACAATTAGGAAGACCTAAGAAATTTGTTTATTGATCTTCTTCAAAAAGAATCAATGTTTTATTATGCATCCGCTAAAAATGAGAATTATTTTCCTGAGTGAAAAAGTTTCTGTTTTTCAGCAAGATCAAATCAACTATCACCGTAAGCTATCCCAAAGGTCTTACTTGGCATAAACACTAATTAAAACACAAAACCACATCTAACCAGAGGCTATATGAATTATTTATTGCAAAACAGAACCTAAAAAGCAAAAGAAAAAAATAAAATTGGGTTGCCTCCCAACAAGCGCTATTGTTTAACGCCCTTAGCTAGGCATAAAACACAAATAGATCTAAGTATTATCATCTTTGGCATGCAATCCATAAGTGGCTCTCATAATAGATTCATAAGGAAATTTAGTTTTATTTCTTGGGAAGTGTTCCATGCCTTTCCTCAACGGAAATTGAAATCTAATGTTTCCTTCTTTCATATCAATAGTCGCACCAAACGTTCTAAGGAAAGGTCTACCAAGAATAATAGGACATGTAGGATTGCAATCTATATCAAGAACAATGAAATCTATGGGCACATAATTCCTATTTGCAACAATAAGAACATCATTAATCCTTCCCATAGGTTTCTTAATAATGGAATCTGCAAGATGCAAATTTAAGGAACAATCATCAAATTCACGAAAACCTAATACATCACATAAGGTTTTTGGAATCGTGGAAACACTTGCACCCAAATCACACAAAGCATGGCACTCATAATATTTAATCTTAATCTTAATAGTAGGTTCCCACTCATCATTAAGTTTTCTAGGGATAGAAACTTCCAATTCAAGCTGTTCTTCAAAAGATTGCATCATAGCATCAACGATATGTTTAGTAAAAGCTTTGTTTTGATTATAAGCATGAGGAGAATTCAACATGGATTGCAACAAGGAAATACAATCTATTAAAGAACAATTATTATAATTAAATTCATGAAATCCAAAAGAGTGGGTTCATTTGTACCTAAAGTTTTGACCTCTCCAATCCCACTTTTATCAATTTTTGCATCAAGATCTAAAAACTCTGAATCATTGGGACACCTTCTAACTAAAGTTGACTCATCTCTAGGCCCATCTTTATCAAGGTTTATATTGGAAAACAAAGATTCAATAGGATTCACATCAATCACTTTGAGATCTTCATCATTATTTAAATATTCTGGTTTAGCGGCCATTTTATTTACCGAGGTAGCTTGCTTATCAGAACTTTGGCCTACTAAATTTTCAAGATGAGCAAACTGAGATCTTTGGCCATAAATTCCTTAGACAAATCGTTAAGTTGTTTATTCATGTATTCCATAAAAAAATTCTGCTCCTTGAGCTCGTTTCTAATGAAATTATTATGCTCAAATTGCAAAGACATGAAGCTTCTAACATTGTTTTCAATTTCGTCCAACCTCCTAAGGTGAGGATCAACATTCTTTGGTGGAGACATCATGACAAGCAAGCAATCCAACACACGAGCACACAAAAGGCAAGCGAAGAAGACGAACGGAATAGGGGCAAAGAAAAGGCAAATCTTTTTGAACATCGTTTTAGATGTGGGGGAGAGCAAAATGAGAGGCGAATGGCGAATAATGTAATGCAAGGGATGAGAGATTATGATGGGTACTTGGTATGTCTTGACTTGGCGTAGATCTCCCCATCAACGGCGCCAGAAATTCTTCCTGCTACTTCTTGAGCTTGTGTTGGTTTTTCCCTTGAAGAGGAAAGGGTGATGCAACAAAGTAGAGGAAGTATTCCCCTCAATTTTGAGAACCAAGGTATCAATCCAGTAGGAGACAATGCACAAGCCACCGAATACCTGCACAAACAAACACCAACTTGCACCCAGCGCGATAAAGGGGTTGCCAATCCCTTCATGATTATTTGCAAAGTGAGATCTGATAGAGATGGATAAACGGTAAAGTAATATTTTTGGTATTTTTGGTTTATGGAATGGAAAGTAAAAGATTGCAAAGGAAGTAAATAGGAAACTAAAATTGTAGATCAGAAACCTATATGATGGAAAGTAGACCCGGGGGCCATAGGTTTCACTAGAGGCTTCTCTCAAGATAGAAAATATTACGGTGGGTGAACAAATTACTGCCGAGCAATTGATAGAAAAGTGCAAAGTTATGACGATATCTAAGGCAATGATCATGAATATAGGCATCACGTCTGTATCAAGTAGACCGACTCCTGCCTACATCTACTACTATTACTCCGCACATCGACCGACTCCTGCCTGCATCTAGAGTATTAAGTTCATGAAGAATAGAGTAACGCATTAAGTAAGATGACATGATGTAGCGGGATAAACTCAAGCAATATGATGAAAATCCCATCTTTTTATCCTCGATGGCAACAACACAATACATGGCGGTTCCCCTTCTGTCACTGGGATCAAGCACCGCAAAATTAAATGTGACACCCCAAAAATTTGGCCTTGTTTTAATGAATTAAAAATTTTGCCAGGAATTAAAACTTTGTATTTCTGAGCTCCATTTTGATTTTTAAATCATTTCCTTCCCTGTTATGATGAGTTTTTCCCAAAGAGAAAACTTTCCAAATATGTCTTTGGACTTATTTAATCTGTCAAGAGAAACTTTCCCTTATTTAATATAACTAATTAAATAATTAAGTTGCTTGATCTTTACTTTCTTAAAAATGGTTTTTCAAGGTTATATGGCCATATTTGAACTACAACCATTGGATAAATTCACTTAAAATTCCCACAAAATTTGGAGATGTCATGTGATGTTATTCAATAACTTTTATACAAAAATATCTTTTATTTATGTAATAATTTGAGCTCTGCATCAATTTTTCCTTCTCTGGTCTAGCGTGCATTTTGCACTACAACCCTTTTAAATAATTATTTCTAGTCTCCATCAAAATTATGGGATATTGGTAGTAGCATATGATTCAACATTATGCAAAAGCCTAGTGCTGTTCTTTGAAAATTTTGAGTCAATCAACCTCTTTTTCATTCTGGTCCTGCCTTGTGATTTCTACTGCAACCCTATTTAATTTTACTCCAAAGATCTTGTGTTTTCTCCTACTTGTAGACAGCCCTACCAAACCCCTAAATCCAGGAGCATGCACCCATTGGATTAATTTTGGTTCATGAAATAATGTCATTTATTTCCTGTCCAGAAATGTAGTTTTGCAAAACTTGCACTAGCAAGTTTCCCCTTTTGTCCAAATAACCTCACCACTCTCTCTTGCATCTAAGGAGACACTGATCTGGAGTTTTTGACCACTCCAAGACTTGCCTAAGTGCCTATGGCATTTTGTCAAACACCTGGAGTGCATGGTCAGATTTGGCATGGATTTTAGTTAGCAGTGTGAACCTGATCCTCTGACCCCTTAAGCTTATCCATTGATCTCCTTGCAAGCCATAGCCTAGACCTGCTAACTCCCAGCTCCAATCAAGTGCTCTGGAGTGCCATGGCATTTCGCCGAGCATCTGGTGTGCGTGCGCTGGGCGCGCCCAGAGCGCGCAAATTGCAGCCGCGCACACGAGCCGCCGCGTCGCGCCCCTGTCTTGGCCCACACTGCAGAACCTCGCCACGCACTCCCCGCCTCGCCACAACACGACAGCCCGCCCTGGCGCCCTACAGCGCCACCGCCAGAGCACTTTTGGCGGCACGCCGGCGTCGGCCAACAGCCCTGCGCCGTTCAGCGCCGCCCAAGCCACCCCGGCTCGCCACCTGGCCCCTGGCACAGCCCGAACTCATCCGCAAGCGTGTCCGCTAGAGTTCGTCGCCGCCACGACGCCATGCAAGCTACAGAGGGGCGGTTCGCCGGTGTCCTCATCCACCGCCGCGGAACCGACCTCGTCGCGCTATAAAAGGACGCCTCGAAACCTTCCGAGCACGCAGGCGACTCTTAAGCCATCCCCTAGGACCCCTTGGGGCAGCCAATCGACCCGGGGAGGTCATCTTCCCCACCTCCGGCAGCAGCGACCACCGCCATGGCCCCAGCTCTTCCAGCACCACCAGGGCCTCTCCCTCCCATTTCTCTTCACCAAGAACACCTCCTTCCTTCCAGGAACCCAACCCCCTACTCGATTTTGATCGGGAACCACATTCGCCCCAAAACCACTCTGCCACCGAAGCCTCCTCCGCCGCGAAGCTTGCCGCCGGTAACTCCCTCCGTCCCCACCGGCCTGGCGACCACCGGGAGGACCGCCCTGGAGTGGCGGATCCATCCCCGCCCTCGGGGCCCCGCGAGGAGCCGCCAGTCGCCGGCGATGATCGCCGGAGCTCCGCCTCTGCTCGGGACAGAGAAAGAAGGGGGAAAAAGAAATAGGCAAACCTAACTAGTGGGCCCCCGGGACCCACTGTCAGTGTCTCACCGCGCCGTCCACGTGTTTAAGTGAAGGCATAATCCACCCCAGTACGTTTCTCCCGCTTCGAAAGCGTATTCCATTCTGAAACATTTTTCTTTTTCTGTTTTATTTAAAATCAGATTTGACCAAAACTTTGACTGGTTATATCTTTTTAAATACAACTCCAAATGAAATGATTCTTTTCCCTACCTCTCTCAAATTTCACCTAGTTTATTTTAAGATTTATTTGAAAAAAATTCAGAACAACTTTTGGTGCTGTTTTTATTTTGTGTGTTAATTCTTTTATATTGCTAAAATAGGATTTTTGAAGAGAGGAGAAATGTTTCAAGTTTTGGAGTGCACCCTGCCTTTCCAGACATTGAAGGCAAGCATTCTGAACCCCGGCATAATATTTTTGTGTGTTCGATGACACGTTCATAACATCACCTCACTTTGGAGAAACTTGTTATTTCATGTGATATGATCATATGCATGGGTGCATGTTATTGATTTCCATGCTGTTGGAAATGGACACACTTGTGATGATAATCACCCTCATGTGCCTTGCATGCATACCGGCAGGAACCCGGGAAAACCTCTGCCTTGGGTAGGCATGAGTTTGTCGCCGGTCTCCGTCAGGACGGTTATGTCTGGTATGGCATGGCAAGGTGATATGAGCGGTGACTCTGTTGGTTGAAATATGTTCGTCATGCTAATCATGCAGGGAATACTTAAACCTCCTGAGTCGACCGTAGATCGAGTCTTGTGCCAGTAACCCCCATACTTGTTTCATACTACCACTCGTCTCTACAGCAAGTAGAGTACGGTTCAGTAAGTTGTCAACCTATTTCTAGCACACACCGTACAGAGAGGCCATGGTGGAAGATACCGGTTGTAGCTGGTAGGCAGGCCACCTGGTCCGGGGGCATGGGTGTTTCCGGTTGGGACCGAGAGGGGAGGCCACCCCTTAGAGCGCGCGATATAAATTTGATCCCATGCTACGCGAGGTTGTAGCCTCCCCACTTAGAGTTTGCTTAACAGGTGTCGTGGGTGATTCCAGACACGTGTGAGATAAGCTGGTGTGTGCAAGTTAGGTGTGTTTTCAACAAAAAGACCGTAGACGGAATTAGTCCCGATGGACTAAAGAAATCCGTTACTCGTGGGTAAAGAGTACACCCTCTGCAGAGATTAAACCTATTCGAATAGCCGTGTCCATGGTTAAGGATTACAGTCTGGGATGGGTCAAGTGTCGGTCTTAGTGTCGGTCTTCGGAGGTGAAACTGTTAACCAGAACTGGAACTACTACCTGTGACTTGTGATAATTATGATTATTATTATTGTTGGCTAACCCGTGATATTATTGTTATTATCGAGTATCTCTGGGATGGTTCTACATCTGGGATATTCACTATGATTGTTTATTTTAAAGCCCTTTATGTGGTGTCGCTTAGACACCCGACTGTGGCATTTCTTTTAAAGCCCTTTATGTGGTGTCGCTCAGACACCCGACTATGGCATTTCTTTTAAAGCCCTTTATGTGGTGTCGCTCAGACGCCCGACTGTGGCATTTCTGTTAAAGCCCTTTATGTGGTGTCGCTCAGACGCCCGACTGTGGCATTTATTTTAAAGCCCTTTATGTGGTGTCGCTCAGACGCCCGACTGTGGCATTTCTTTTAAAGCCCTTTATGTGGTGTCGCTAAGACGCCCGACGGTGGCATTGCTTGTTATTTATTTCATAAATTTTAATACTACTATGTTATTGCAATTTTATAAATAACTTGCTTGCACGCATCAGAGATTTATTTATCTTTTGTGACTGACGTCATGAGCATAAAATATTTTCAGCACATCATTGTTATATTATACCTGTGTTCATAATGTTTGCGAGTACATTCAGAGTACTCACTGGCTTGTCCCTGGCTATTGTCTTGGCCAGATTTTCTTGCACGAAGAGGAGCGACGCGATGACAGCCCCGGAACCTAAGTAATGGAGATAGCAGCCTCGCGAAGATAGGAGTTAACCTGGTCAGCTGTTCCCGTGGGAAATAGAGTCCCATAGACACTGATGTTTCACAACCCGCTTCCGCCATCAACCACTAGAAACCATTTGTTGTACTCACAGGCCAGAATGGCCTTGTACTACATATTTTGTTTTCTGCTTGGAATTTCTGTATCAAGTTGGAGCCTCATCAGCTAACAGTAATCCTGGGGCTGATGAGCACGACGGTCTTTCCTGGAAATTTATTACCCGGAAAACCGGTCGTGACAGACTTGGTATCAGAGCCAGGCTGACCATTGGCTAATCCTATCTTAGCCAGGTCAATAAATTTAGGCAAACCAACCCACCAAACCATAACCAAACCCCAGCCAAGCTTCTCGTGCAAGATAGCCACACAGTGACCCAACACCTTTTGGCAGTCGGTGCCCAACCTATCAACCTAACCTGTCTCTCATGCGCCAGTGACCGGCCCCTAAATAGTCCTTTCTCGCAAGCGTGCGAAGGAAGACTCCGTCCCCTTTTTCCTATAAAAAGGGGCACGCTAGCCCCAACACAGCACAGCACAGCCTCTACCCCCAAACCAAGCTACAATGCCTGGCCCTGTCGTGCACAACGAGACCACAGCAACCAACCTTGGAGGTTTTGTGACCATCCTCGCAAACCTCACCCGTCGTGCCTATGCGTTAGAGGAGCCACCAGAATATGTTGTGTACCAAGGACCCATGAGCGGTGAAGACCGTCAATTTTGGGCCACTGTGCACATCTACGGTAGGGGACTGTCACCCGAGCGCCCCTACAGGTTCAACGGAAGAACAACTTCCTTCGAGCCACAAGCCATCCAGCTAGCCGCTCGAGAAGCTATAGTTCATCTCAGGCACTTGTCGCCCAGAGTTAACTGTCGCTCGTTCCACTACTACCCCAGACGTGAAGGGTATGGTAGACCACCCCAAGTTGCCAACGGAGATCACGAGACGGACCCCGCGTTGTTGCACCTAGTGCGCTATGTAAGTGCACTAGAGGCACTGTTCGACCAGATCACCATTGATCTGATCGCAGCTCGTGGAGAGCTAGTTCGTCGAACCCCAGCTAGAAGAGAAGATGAGCCCGACGCCGACAACCCAGTCGTGTTGTTCGGACAACCGATCGAGACCCCGAGATCAGCTCCAGCCATCAGCCGAGATGCTTTGATGACCCCAGAAGTGCTTCGCCACCTTTTGGGAGCACACTCCAACGGGGTTGTGGCCAACAATCCCCGCGATGGTCATCATCACTACCCCGACCCTGCAGTTCCTCCGCCATCTCCGACTAATCCCGGCAGTGAGACACGTGGAGAAGCCTCGACATCCACCGGGCACGCCCGTTTAGACATAAACGAGGTAGACTAAGCCGTATGAGTAGCACCGAGTTTCAGTGTATCCTCGCGTTGTAATCATGCGACCATGTATATTAACGCAGCCTGTCGTTGTGCCTCTGTTTTAATAGTAGCCTTGCATATTTGGTCAGCGCATAGTTGCATATTTTTCCGGGCACAACTACCAAAACCAACCCGACGACAACCACAGTAACACGTCTCTTTATGAGATATGTGTATCTCTGACACTGACCTGACCTTTGGAGCTAAGCTGGCAAATTTATTACCTTTCACCACGGTAATACGAATCCGGCTCCATTGCTATATAAAGGCCACCTTGTGACCTTACCCAGCAACCCTCACTTTGTGCACCACACTCACAACTTTTTCCTGTCATGCCGAGCCCCAGCATTCATCTGAGAACCCCAGATGCAACCCCAGGTAGCTTTGTCAAAATATTGTGGGATTTTACCCGAAGTACCATGGGTTCTACCCAGCCACCTCAGTACGAGCTGTTCAAATCAAGGATCACCCCATCCACCTCAGAATATTGGGCAGCAGTACACATTCCTCCTGTAGACCCCAACCAAGATCCAACGGAAGTTTCCTTCGTGGGGAAATCTATGCCAACCCCACACTTGGCCATAGAAGCTGCTGTGAAAGAAGCGATTGCTCGCCTTCGATCCGCAGTACCCTATGCCCGTGAACGAGGATATTATTACTTTCCGAGCCGTGCAGCACCCGGAGCAGTAACGTCTTTTCCCGGTGGGCGTATTGAGAGAGACCCAGTTCTGGCCAACCTTATCCAGTACATCATTGCTCAAGAGCATTTGAACCAGCGAGTGATGGATTATCTCCAGAGCCTCGCAGATTTAAGTCCTCAGATTGCCATCGGCAGATCACTGAGACTCGACCCGGAGAGACGCATACATCGACTGGTCAATCCACTACCTCCGATAGAAGAGGAGTGTATCCCAGTACCAGAGACATTTTATCAGGACCCCGTCCAGTTACCGTTTCCATTTTAGACGTCACTGCAGTGTTCATTATTTGCAACATTTATTTATGTGTGTGACCTATGTGTGATATCCTGAGTTTGTACGACGAGTCAAATATTTGGCTTCTACTAATGTATGTAGTTTTTGTTGTGGTTTATACTCCTTTAATTAACTATTTTTCCTCGCAAAAATTCTGAGTGAGATTTCTTTTCCCTGAGTTGCTACATCTACACTTTCTCTCGGCGTGGATTTATTAACTTCACACAGCACCAGGCAGCAGACTCACAACCATTACCATTCGAACACATACACTGTTTGCAAAACTTTGCAACGGTGTTACATCCAGCTCATCACCCCCCCCCCTAACAACAGTTAGCACCCGGCACACCCCATCTACTCCTCGTGATCACCACCACCGCGGAGAGCCAACACCCGAGCAGCAGCGTCGCGACGATCGTCGAGGATCATCGCGCACAGGAGCACAGAGAGCCCCAGCAGTGTCGCCAGCCCTCCGCATATCAGGATCGCAAACCAGTCCGGCATCGCCTCCGCCATTAGAGCCTAACCCGAGCTTTTGTAAGCAGTAATGGAGGGAGGAGGAGGAGAAGTGAGGCCAGGTGTGAGGAAGAAGAGAGAGGCACCCCGGCCGTTTTATAGCTCGAGCTCGGTGTACGGTGGGCGAAGTCCACCAACGCCGCTCGTCGCCGATCGCCGGTGTTCGGAGTCGAATCCGCGAGCAGTGCCGACAGCGCGCTAGCCAGCGAGGTGAGTGCACGCTGCACCGGCAGCTAGCACGCTGCGCACTACCTCGGTACGGCCTAGATGCCCTACACACTAGGCGTCGCCGGTGGAGAAAGCGCGCGGGAAAGAGGAAGAAGAAAGAGCCAGAGGGAGAAGAAGAGGCTGACAGTGGACCCCGGGTCCACCTGTCGGTCAGAGAGAGCACTGTGCTCTCAGGTACGACCAGCGTATTTTTTTTAAATTTAGAAGTCATTCTAAATTTATATCCAGCGTAGAAATCTCACGTTTTTGTCCCGAACCATAGACTTTTCCACGCAGCACCAGTTTTCACACTGTGATTTTTCACCACTTATTGCCCTCTCACTAAAGCCACATCTTTATTGCGTAATATTTTCTTAACACAGCTTTTAACAAATCTCGAGGACGAGATTTTTCTTAAGGGGGATAGTGTTGTGACACCCCAAAAATTTGGCCTTGTTTTAATGAATTAAAAATTTTGCCAGGAATTAAAACTTTGGATTTCTGAGCTCCATTTTGATTTTTAAATCATTTCCTTCCCTGTTATGATGAGTTTTTCCCAAAGAGAAAACTTTCCAAATATGTCTTTGGACTTATTTAATCTGTCAAGAGAAACTTTCCCTTATTTAATATAATTAATTAAATAATTAAGTTGCTTGATCTTTACTTTCTTAAAAATGGTTTTTCAAGGTTATATGGCCATATTTGAACTACAACCATTGGATAAATTCACTTAAAATTCCCACAAAATTTGGAGATGTCATGTGATGTTACTCAATAACTTTTATACAAAAATATCTTTTATTTATGTAATAATTTGAGCTCTGCATCAATTTTTCCTTCTCTGGTCCAGAGTGCATTTTGCACTATAACCCTTTTAAATAATTCTTTCTAGACTCCATCAAAATTATGGGATATTGGTAGTAGCATATGATTCAACATTATGCAAAAACCTAGTGTTGTTCTTTGAAAATTTTGAGTCAATCAACCTCTTTTTCATTCTGGTCCAGCCTTGTGATTTCTACTGCAACCCTATTTAATTTTACTCCAAAGATCTTGTGTTTTCTCCTACTTGTAGACAGCCCTACCAAACCCCTAAATCCAGGAGCATGCACCCATTGGATTAATTTTGGTTCATGAAATAATGTCATTTATTTCCTGTCCAGAAATGTAGTTTTGCAAAACTTGCACTAGCAAGTTTCCCCTTTTGTCCAAATAACCTCACCACTCTCTCTTGCATCTAAGGAGACACTGATATAGAGTTTTTGACCACTCCAAGACTTGCCTAAGTGCCTGTGGCATTTTGTCAAACACCTGGAGTGCATGGTCAGATTTGGCATGGATTTTAGTTAGCAGTGTGAACCTGATCCTCTGACCCCTTAAGCTTGTCCATTGATCTCCTTGCAAGCCATAGCCTAGACCTGCTAACTCCTAGCTCCAACCAAGCGCTCTGGAGTGCCATGGCATTTCGCCGAGCATCTGGTGTGCGTGCGCTGGGCGCGCCCAGAGCGCGCAAATTGCAGCCGCGCACACGAGCCGCCGCGTCGCGCCCTTGTCTTGGCCCACACTGCAGAACCTTGCCACGCACTCCCCGCCTCGCCACAACACGACAGCCCGCCCTGGCGCCCTACAGCGCCACCGCCAGAGCACTTTTGGCGGCACGACAGCGTCGGCCGACAGCCCTGCGCCGTTCAGCGCCGCCCAAGCCACCCCAGCTCGCCACCTGGCCCCTGGCACAGCCCGAACTCATCCGCAAGCGTGTCCGCTAGCGTTCGTCGCCGCCACGACGCCATGCAAGCTACAGAGGGGCGGTTCGCCGGCGTCCTCATCCACCGCCGCGGAACCGACCTCGTCGCGCTATAAAAGGACGCCCCGAAACCTTCCGAGCACGCAGGCGACTCTTAAGCCATCCCCTAGGACCCCTTGGGGCAGCCAATCGACCCGGGGAGGTCATCTTCCCCACCTCCGGCAGCAGCGACCGCCGCCATGGCCCCAGCTCTTCCAGCGCCTCCAGGGCCTCTCCCTCCCATTTCTCTTCACCAAGAACACCTCCTTCCTTCCAGGAACCCAACCCCCTACTCGATTTTGATCGGGAACCACATTCGCCCCAAAACCACTCTGCCACCAAAGCCTCCTCCGCCGCGAAGCTCGCCGCCGGTAACTCCCTCCGTCCCCACCGGCCTGGCGACCACCGGGAGGACCGCCCTGGAGTGGCGGATGAAGGAAATATGCCCTAGAGGCAATAATAAAGTTATTATTTATTTCCTTATTTCATGATAAATGTTTATTATTCATGTTAGAATTGTATTAACCGGAAACATAATACATGTGTGAATACATAGACAAACAGAGTGTCACTAGTATGCCTCTACTTGACTAGCTCGTTAATCAAAGATGGTTATGTTTCCTAAACATGAACAATGAGTTGTTATTTGATTAACAAGGTCACATCATTAGTTGAATGATCTGATTGACATGTCCCATCCCGTTAGCTTAGCACTTGATCGTTTAGTTTTCTGCTATTGCTTCCTTCATGACTTATACATGTTCCTGTAACTATGAGAATTGTGTAACTCCCGTTTACCGGAGGAACACTTTGGGTACTACCAGACGTCACAACGTAACTGGGTGATTATAAAGGAGTACTATAGGTGTCTCCGAAGGTACATGTTGAGTTAGCATAATTCGAGATTAGGTTTTGTCACTCCGATTGTCGGAGAGGTATCTCTGGGCCCTCTCGGCAATACTCATCACCTAAGCCTTGCAAGCATGTAACTAATGAGTTAGTTATAAGATGAAGTATTACAGAACGAGTAAAGAGACTTGTCGATAACGAGATTGAACTAGGTATTGGATACCAACGATCGAATCTCGGACAAGTAACATACCGATGACAAAGGGAACAACGTATGTTGTTATGCGGTTTGACCGATAAAGATCTTCGTAGAATATGTAGGAACCAATATGGGCATCCAGGTCCCGCTATTGGTTATTGACCAGAGATGTGTCTCAGTCATGTCTACATCGTTCTCGAACCGTAGGGTCCGCACGCTTAAGGTTTCGATGACAGTTATATTATGAGTTTATGTATTTTGATGTACCGAAGGTTGTTCGGAGTCCCGGATATGATTACGGACATGACGAGGAGTCTCGAAATGGTTGAGGCATAAAGATTGATATATTGGACGGATATATTTGGACACCGGAAAGGTTCCGGAGAAGTTTGGAGCCCCGGGAGGTTACCGGAACCCCCCTGGAGGTATATGGGCCTTATTGGGCCCATGTAGGGGGAAGAGAGAAGGAGCAAGGGAAGGGGGCGCGCCCCCCCAAGCCCAATCCGAATTGGGGAAGGGGGCCGGCCCCCCCTTTCCTTTCTCCTTCCCCCTCTTCCTATTACTACTACTAGTACTACTTCCTAATACTAGTACTCTTTCCTTCCCCCTCCAAATAAGATAAGGAAAAGAGAGGGAAACCTACTTGGAGTAGGTTTCCCCCTTCTCATGGCGCGCCCCCCCTAGGGCCGGCCACCTCCTCCATCCCTCCTTTATATACGGGGGTAGGGGGGCACCCTAGAACACACAAGTTGATCATTGATCGTTCCTTAGCCGTGTGCGGTGCCCCCCTCCACGATATTACACCTCGGTCATATTGTAGCGGTGCTTAGGCGAAGCCCTGCAACAGGAGAACATCAAGATCGTCACCACGCCATCGTGCTGATGGAACTCCCCCTCGGCGCCTCTGCTGGATCGGAGATCGAGGGTGCGTCATCGAGCTGTACGCGTGTCAAGAACTCGGAGGTGCCGGAGTAACGGTACTTGGATCGGTTGAACCGGAGGACGTACGACTACTTCCTCTACGTTGCGTCAACGCTTCCGCTTCGGTCTACGAGGGTACGTAGACAACACTCTCCCCTCGTTGCTATATCATCACCATGATCTTGCGTGTGCGTAGGAAATTTTTTGAAATTACTACGTTCCCCAACAGTGGTATCAGATCCTAGGTTATTTATGTTGATGTTATATGCATGAGTAGAACACAAGTGAGTTGTGGACGATACAAGTCATACTGCCTACCAGCATGTCATACTTTGGTTCGGCGGTATTGTTGGACGAGATGACCCGGACCAACCTTACGCGTACGCTTACGCGAGACCGGTTCCCTCGACGTGCTTTGCACATAGATGGCTTGCGGGCGACTGTCTCTCCAACTTTAGTTGAACTGAGTGTGGCTACGCCCGGTCCTTGTGAAGGTTAAAACGGAGTCTATTTGACAAACTATCGTTGTGGTTTTGATGCGTAGGTGAGATTGGTTCTTACTTAAGCCCGTAGCAGCCACGTAAAACATGCAACAACAAAGTAGAGGACGTCTAACTTGTTTTTGCAGGGCATGTTGTGATGTGATATGGTCAAGGCATGATGCTGAATTTTATTGTATGAGATGATCATGTTTTGTAACCAAGTTATCGGCAACTGGCAGGAGCCATATGGTTGTCGCTTTATTGTATGCAATGCAATCGCGATGTAATGCTTTACTTTATTACTAAACGGTAGTGATAGTCGTGGAAGCATAAGATTGGCGAGATGACAACGATGCTACGATGGAGATCAAGGTGTCGCGCCGGTGACGATGGTGATCATGACGGTGCTTCGGAGATGGAGATCACAAGCACAAGATAATGATGGCCATATCATATCACTTATATTGATTGCATGTGATGTTTATCTTTTTATGCATCTTATCTTGCTTTGATTGACGGTAGCATTATAAGATGATCTCTCACTAAATTATCAAGAAGTGTTCTCCCTGAGTATGCACCGTTGCGAAAGTTCTTCGTGCTGAGACACCACGTGATGATCGGGTGTGATAGGCTCTACGTTCAAATACAACGGGTGCAAAACAGTTGCGCACGCGGAATACTCAGGTTATACTTGACGAGCCAAGCATATACAGATATGGCCTCGGAACACGGAGACCGAAAGGTCGAGCGTGAATCATATAGTAGATATGATCAACATAGTGATGTTCACCAATGAAACTGCTCCATCTCACGTGATGATCGGACATGGTTTAGTTGATTTGGATCACGTGATCACTTAGAGGATTAGAGGGATGTCTATCTAAGTGGGAGTTCTTAAGTAATATGATTAATTGAACTTTAATTTATCATGAACTTAGTCCTGGTAGTATTAGCATATCTATGTTGTTGATCAATAGCTCGCGTTGTTGCTTTCATATGTTTATTCTGATATGTTCCTAGAGAAAATTGTGTTGAAAGATGTTAGTAGCAAAGATGCGGATTGGATCCGTGATCTGAGGTTTATCCTCATTGCTGCACAGAAGAATTATGTCCTTGATGCACCGCTAGGTGACAGACCTATTGCAGGAGCAGATGCAGACGTTATGAATGTTTGGCTAGCTCAATATGATGACTACTTGATAGTTTAAGTGCACCATGTTTAACGGCTTAGAATCGGGACTTCAAAGACGTTTTGAACGTCATGGAGCATATGAGATGTTCCAGGAGTTGAAGTTAATATTTCAAGCAAATACCCGAGTTGAGAGATATGAAGTCTCCAACAAGTTTTATAGCTAAAAGATGGAGGAGAATCGCTCAACTAGTGAGCATGTGCCCAGATTGTCTGAGTACTACAATCGCTTGAATCAAGTGGGAGTTAATCTTCCAGATAAGATAGTGATTGACAGAATTCTCTAGTCACCATCACCAAGTTAGTAGAACTTCGTGATGAACTATGATATGCAAGGGATAACGAAAACGATTCCCAAGCTCTTCGTAATGCGGAAATTGACGAAGGTAGAAATCGAGAAAACCATCAAGTGTTGATGGTAGACAAGACCACTAGTTTCAAGAAAAGGGCAGAGGGAAGAAGGGGAACTTCAAGAAGAACAGCAAGCAAGTTGCTGCTCAAGTGAAGAAGCCCAAGTCTGGTCCTAAGCCTGAGACTAAGTGTTTCTACTACAAAGGGACTGGTCACTGGAAGCGGAACTACCCCAAGTGATTGGCAGATAATAAGGATGGCAAAGTGAACATAAGTATATTTGATATACATGTTATTGATGTGTACTTTACTAGTGTTTATAGCAACCCCTCAGTATTTAATACTAGTTCAGTTGCTAAGATTAGTAAATCGAAACGGGAGTTGCAGAATAAACAGAGACTAGTTAAGGGTGAAGTGACGATGTGTGTTGGAAGTGGTTCCAAGATTGATATGATCATCATCGCACACTCCCTATACTTTCGGGATTAGTGTTGAACCTGAATAAGTGTTATTTGGTGTTTGCGTTGAGCATGAATATGATTTGATCATGTTTATTGTAATACGGTTATTCATTTAAGTAAGAGAATAAATTGTTGTTCTGTTTACATGAATAAAACCTTATATGGTTACACACCCAATGAAAATAGTTCGTTGGATCTCGATCGTAGTGATACACATAATCATAATATTGAAACCAAAAGATGCAAAGTTAATAATGATAGTGCAACTTATTTGTAGCACTGCCGTTTAGGTCATATTGGTGTAAAGCGCATGAAGAAATTCCATGCTGATGGGATTTTGGAATCACTTGATTATGAATCACTTGATGCTTGCGAACCATGCCTTTTGGGCAAGATGACTATAACGCCGTTCTCCGGAACAATGAAGCAAGCAACAGATTTATTGGAGATCATACATACTGATGTATGTGGTACGGTGAATATTAAGGCTTGCAGCAGGTATCATTATTTTCTGACCTTCACAGATGATTTGAGCAGATATGGGGATATCTACTTGATGAAACATAAGTCTGAAACATTTGAACAGTTCAAAGAATTTCAGAGTGAAGTGGAAAAGCATCGTGACAAGAAAATAAAAGTTTCTACGATATGATCGCAGAGGTAAAATATTTGAGTTACGAGTTTGGTCTTCAATTAAAAACAATGTGGAATAGTTTCACAAACTCATGCCACATGGAACACCACAGCATAATGGTGTGTCCGAACGTCATAACCGTACTTTATTAGATATGGTGCAATCTATGATGTCTCTTACCGATCTACCACTATCGTTTTGGAGTTATGCATTAGAGACAGCTGCATTCACGTTAAATAGGGCACCATCTAAATCTGTTGAGACGACACCGTGTTAACTATGGTTTGGCAAGAAACCTAAGCTGTCGTTTCTTAAATTTGGGGTTGCGATGCTTATATGAAAAAAGTTTCATCCTGATAAGCTCAAACTCAAATCGGAGAAGTGCGTCTTCATAGGATATCCAAAGGAAACTATTGGATACACCTTCTATCACAGATCCGAAGGCAAGATTTTTGTTGCTAAATTCGGAAACTTTCTGGAGAAGGAGTTTCTCTCGAAAGAAGTGAGTGGGAGGAAAGTAGAACTTGACGAGGTAACTGTACCTGCTCCCTTATTGGAAAGTAGTACATCACAGAAAACTGTTTCTGTGACACCTACACCAGTTAGTGAGGAAGCTAATGATGATGATCATGAAACTTCAAGAACAAGATACTACTGAACCTCGTAGATCAACCAGAGTAAGATCCGCGCCAGAGTGGTACGATAATCCTTTTCTGGAAGTCATGCTACTAGATCATGATGAACCTACGAACTATGAAGAAGCGATGGTGAGCCCAGATTCCGCAAAGTGGCTTGAAGCCATGAAATCTGAGATGGGATCCATGTATGAGAACAAAGTTTGGACTTCGGTTGACTTGCCCGATAATCGGCAAGCAATTGAGAATAAATGGATCTTCAAGAGGAAGACGGACGCTGATAGTAGTGTTACTATCTACAAAGCTAGAATTGTCGCAAAAGGTTTTTCGACAAGTTCAAGGTGTTGACTACGATGAGAGCTTCTCACTCGTATCTATGCTTGAGTCTGTCCGAATCATGTTAGTAATTGCCGCATTTTATGAAATCTGGCAAATGGATAAACAAAACTGCATTCCTTAATGGATTTATTAAAGAAGAGTTGTATATGATGCAACAGAAGGTTTTGTCAATCCGAAAGGTGCTAACAAAATGTGCAAGCTCCAGCGATCCATCTATGGACTGGTGCAAGAATCTCAGAGTTGGAATATACGCTTTGATGAGTTGATCAAAGCATATAGTTTTATACAGACTTGCGGTGAAGCCTGTATTTACAAGAAATTGAGTGGGAGCACTACAACATTTCTGATAAGTATATGTGAATGACATATTGTTGATCGGAAATAATGTAGAATTATTCTGTAAGCATAAAGGAGTGTTCGAAAGGAGTTTTTCAAAGAAAGACTTCGGTGAAGCTGCTTGCACATTGAGCATCAAGATCTATATAGATAGATCAAGACGCTTGATAAAATTTTTCAATGAATACATACCTTGATAAATTTTTGAAATAGTTCAAAATGGAACAGTCAAAGAAGGAGTTCTTGCCTGTGTTGCAAGGTGTGAAATTGAGTAAGACTCAAGACCCGACCATGGTAGAAAATAGAAAGAGAATGAAAAGTCATTCCCTATGCCTCAGTCATAGGTTCTATAAAGTATGCTATGCTGTGAACCAGACATATTCTATACCTTGCTCTGAGTTTGTCAAGGGAATACAATTTTGATCTAATAGTAGATCACTGGACAGCGGTCAAGAATATCCTTAGTAAGGACTAAGGAGATGTTTCTCGATTATGGAGGTGATAAAAAAGTTCGTTGTAAAAGTTACATCGGTGCAAACTTTTACACCGATCCAGATGACTCTAGGTCTTAATCTGGATACATATTGAAAGTGGGAGCAATTAGCTAGAGTAGCTCCGTACAGAGCATTGTAGACATAGAATATTTGCAAAATACATACGGCTCTGAATGTGACAGACCCGTTGACTAAGCTTCTCTCACGAGCAAAACATGATCACACCTTAGTACTCTTTGGGTGTTAATCACATAAGCGATGTGAACTAGATTATTGACTCTAGTAAACCCTATGGGTGTTGGTCACATGACGATGTGAACTATGGGTGTTAATCATATACAAATATGAATATTGGTGTTAAATCACATGGCGATGTGAACTAGATTATTGACTCTAGTGCAAGTGGGAGACTGAAGGAAATATGCCCTAGAGGCAATAATAAAGTTATTATTTATTTCCTTATTTCATGATAAATGTTTATTATTCATGCTAGAATTGTATTAACCGGAAACATAATACATGTGTGAATACATAGACAAACAGAGTGTCACTAGTATGCCTCTACTTGACTAGCTCGTTAATCAAAGATGGTTAGGTTTCCTAAACATGAACAATGAGTTGTTATTTGATTAACGAGGTCACATCATTAGTTGAATGATCTGATTGACATGTCCCATCCCGTTAGCTTAGCACTTGATCGTTTAGTTTTCTGCTATTGCTTCCTTCATGACTTATACATGTTCCTGTAACTATGAGAATTGTGTAACTCCCGTTTACCGGAGGAACACTTTGGGTACTACCAAACGTCACAACGTAACTGGGTGATTATAAAGGAGTACTACAGGTGTCTCCGAAGGTACATGTTGAGTTAGCATAATTCGAGATTAGGTTTTGTCACTCCGATTGTCGGAGAGGTATCTCTGGGCCCTCTCGGCAATACTCATCACCTAAGCCTTGCAAGCATGTAACTAATGAGTTAGTTATAAGATGAAGTATTACAGAACGAGTAAAGAGACTTGTCGATAACGAGATTGAACTAGGTATTGGATACCAACGATCGAATCTCGGACAAGTAACATACCGATGACAAAGGGAACAACGTATGTTGTTATGCGGTTTGACCGATAAAGATCTTCGTAGAATATGTAGGAACCAATATGGGCATCCAGGTCCCGCTATTGGTTATTGACCAGAGATGTGTCTCAGTCATGTCTACATCGTTCTCGAACCGTAGGGTCCGCACGCTTAAGGTTTCGATGACAGTTATATTATGAGTTTATGTATTTTGATGTACCGAAGGTTGTTCGGAGTCCCGGATATGATTACGGACATGACGAGGAGTCTCGAAATGGTCGAGGCATAAAGATTGATATATTGGACGGATATATTTGGACACCGGAAAGGTTCCGGAGAAGTTTGGAGCCCCGGGAGGTTACCGGAACCCCCCGGGAGGTATATGGGCCTTATTGGGCCCATGTAGGGGGAAGAGAGAAGGAGCAAGGGAAGGGGGCGCGCCCCCCCAAGCCCAATCCGAATTGGGGAAGGGGGCCGGCCCCCCCTTTCCTTTCTCCTTCCCCCTCTTCCTATTACTACTACTAGTACTACTTCCTAATACTAGTACTCTTTCCTTCCCCCTCCAAATAAGATAAGGAAAAGAGAGGGAAACCTACTTGGAGTAGGTTTCCCCCTTCTCATGGCGCGCCCCCCCTAGGGCCGGCCACCTCCTCCATCCCTCCTTTATATACGGGGTAGGGGGGCACCCTAGAACACACAAGTTGATCATTGATCGTTCCTTAGCCGTGTGCGGTGCCCCCCTCCACGATATTACACCTCGGTCATATTGTAGCGGTGCTTAGGCGAAGCCCTGCAACAGGAGAACATCAAGATCGTCACCACACCGTCGTGCTGACGGAACTCCCCCTCGGCGCCTCTGCTGGATCGGAGATCGAGGGTGCGTCATCGAGCTGTACGCGTGTCAAGAACTCGGAGGTGCCGGAGTAACGGTACTTGGTTGAACCGGAGGACGTACGACTACCTCCTCTACGATGCGTCAACGCTTCCACTTCGGTCTACGAGGGTACGTAGACAACACTCTCCCCTCGTTGCTATATCATCACCATGATCTTGCGTGTGCGTAGGAAATTTTTTGAAATTACTACGTTCACCAACAGCGGATCCATCCCCGCCCTCGGGGCCCCGCGAGGAGCCGCCAGTCGCCGGCGACGATCGCCGGAGCTCCGCCTCCGCTCGGGACAGAGAAAGAAGGGGGAAAAAGAAATAGGCAAACCTGACTAGTGGGCCCCCGGGACCCACTGTCAGTGTCTCACCGCGCCGTCCACGTGTTTAGGTGAAGGCGTAATCCACCCCAGTACGTTTCTCCCGCTTCGAAAGCGTATTCCATTATGAAACGTTTTTATTTTTCTGTTTTATTTAAAATCAGATTTGACCAAAACTTTGACTAGTTATATCTTTTTAAATACAACTCCAAATGAAATGATTCTTTTTCCTACCTCTCTCAAATTTCACCTAGTTTATTTTAAGATTTATTTGAAAAAATTTCAGAACAACTTTTGGTGCTGTTTTTATTTTGTGTGTTAATTCTTTTATATTGCTAAAATAGGATTTTTGAAGAGAGGAGAAATGTTTCAAGTTTTGGAGTGCACCCTGCCTTTCCACACATTGAAGGCAAGCATTCTGAACCCCGGCATAATATTTTTGTGTGTTCGGTGACACGTTCATAATATCACCTCACTTTGGAGAAACTTGTTATTTCATGTGATATGATCATATGCATGGGTGCATGTTATTGATTTCCATGCTGTTGGAAATGGACACACTTGTGATGATAATCACCCTCATGTGCCTTGCATGCATACCGGCAGGAACCCAGGAAAACCTCTGCCTTGGGTAGGCATGAGTTTGTCGCCGGTCTCCGTCGGGACGGTTATGTCTGGTATGGCATGGCAAGGTGATATGAGCGGTGACTCTGTTGGTTGAAATATGTTCGTCATGCTAATCATGCAGGGAATACTTAAACCTCCTGAGTCGACCGTAGATCGAGTCTTGTGCCAGTAACCCCCATACTTGTTTCATACTACCACTCGTCTCTACAGCAAGTAGAGTACGGTTCAGTAAGTTGTCAACCTCTTTCTAGCACACACCGTACAGAGAGGCCATGGTGGAAGATACCGGTTGTAGCTGGTAGGCAGGCCACCTAGTCCGGGGGCGTGGGTGTTTCCGGTTGGGACCGAGAGGGGAGGCCACCCCTTAGAGCGCGCGATATAAATTTGATCCCATGCTGCGCGAGGTTGTAGCCTCCCCACTTAGAGTTTGCTTAACAGGTGTCGTGGGTGATTCCAGACACGTGTGAGATAAGCTGGTGTGTGCAAGTTAGGTGTGTTTTCAACAAAAAGACCGTAGACGGAATTAGTCCCGATGGACTAAAGAAATCCGTTACTCGTGGGTAAAGAGTACACCCTCTGCAGAGATTAAACCTATTCGAATAGCCGTGTCCATGGTTAAGGATTACAGTCTGGGATGGGTCAAGTGTCGGTCTTAGTGTCGGTCTTCGGAGGTGAAACTGTTAACCAGAACTGGAACTACTACCTGTGACTTGTGATAATTATGATTATTATTATTGTTGGCTAACCCGTGATATTATTGTTATTATCGAGTATCTCTGGGATGGTTCTACCTCCGGGATATTCACTATGATTGTTTATTTTAAAGCCCTTTATGTGGTGTCGCTCAGACACCCGACTGTGGTATTTCTTTTAAAGCCCTTTATGTGGTGTCGCTCAGACGCCCGACTGTGGCATTTCTTTTAAAGCCCTTTATGTGGTGTCGCTCAGACGCCCGACTGTGGCATTT
>NC_041386.1:133673390-133741377 GCF_002162155.2 Triticum dicoccoides | reverse complement strand
GGACCGAGAGGGGAGGCCACCCCTTAGAGCGCGCGATATAAATTTGATCCCATGCTACGCGAGGTTGTAGCCTCCCCACTTAGAGTTTGCTTAACAGGTGTCGTGGGTGATTCCAGACACGTGTGAGATAAGCTGGTGTGTGCAAGTTAGGTGTGTTTTCAACAAAAAGACCGTAGACGGAATTAGTCCCGATGGACTAAAGAAATCCGTTACTCGTGGGTAAAGAGTACACCCTCTGCAGAGATTAAACCTATTCGAATAGCCGTGTCCATGGTTAAGGATTACAGTCTGGGATGGGTCAAGTGTCGGTCTTAGTGTCGGTCTTCGGAGGTGAAACTGTTAACCAGAACTGGAACTACTACCTGTGACTTGTGATAATTATGATTATTATTATTGTTGGCTAACCCGTGATATTATTGTTATTATCGAGTATCTCTGGGATGGTTCTACATCTGGGATATTCACTATGATTGTTTATTTTAAAGCCCTTTATGTGGTGTCGCTTAGACACCCGACTGTGGCATTTCTTTTAAAGCCCTTTATGTGGTGTCGCTCAGACACCCGACTATGGCATTTCTTTTAAAGCCCTTTATGTGGTGTCGCTCAGACGCCCGACTGTGGCATTTCTGTTAAAGCCCTTTATGTGGTGTCGCTCAGACGCCCGACTGTGGCATTTATTTTAAAGCCCTTTATGTGGTGTCGCTCAGACGCCCGACTGTGGCATTTCTTTTAAAGCCCTTTATGTGGTGTCGCTCAGACGCCCGACTGTGGCATTTCTTTTAAAGCCCTTTATGTGGTGTCGCTCAGACGCCCGACTGTGGCATTTCTTTTAAAGCCCTTTATGTGGTGTCGCTAAGACGCCCGACGGTGGCATTGCTTGTTATTTATTTCATAAATTTTAGTACTACTATGTTATTGCAATTTTATAAATAACTTGCTTGCACGCATCAGAGATTTATTTATCTTTTGTGACTGACGTCATGAGCATAAAATATTTTCAGCACATCATTGTTATATTATACCTGTGTTCATAATGTTTGCGAGTACATTCAAAGTACTCACTGGCTTGTCCCTGGCTATTGTCTTGGCCAGATTTTCTTGCACGAAGAGGAGCGACGCGATGACAGCCTCGGAACCTAAGTAATGGAGATAGCAGCCTCGCGAAGATAGGAGTTAACCTGGTCAGCTGTTCTCGTGGGAAATGGAGTCCCATAGACACTGATGTTTCACAACCCGCTTCCGCCATCAACCACTAGAAACCATTTGTTGTACTCACAGGCCAGAATGGCCTTGTACTACATATTTTGTTTTCTGCTTGGAATTTCTGTATCAAGTTGGAGCCTCATCAGCTAACAGTAATCCTGGGGCTGATGAGCACGACGGTCTTTTCTGGAAATTTATTACCCGGAAAACCGGTCGTGACATTAAACCCAAAGCTAAGCACTTCTCCTATTGTAAGAAAAACTAATCTAGTTGGACAAACCAAATCGATAGTTCGAAGAGACTTGCAAAGATATAAAATCATGCATATAAGAATTTAGAGGAGATTCAAATAATATTCATAGATAAGCTGATCATAAATCCACAATTCATCGGATCTTGGGAAACACACCGCAAAAAAGTATTACATCGAATAGATCTCCAAGAACATCGAGGAGGGCATGGTATTGAGAATCAAAGAGAGAGAGAAGAAACCATCTAGCTACTAGCTATGGACCTGTAGGTCTGTGGTAAACTACTCACGCTTCATCGAAGAGGCAATGGTGTTGATATTGAAGCCCTCCATGATCGAATCCCCCTCCGGCAGGACGCCGAAAAAGGCCCCTAGATGGGATCGCATGGGTACAAAAGGTTGAGGCGGTGGAGAAGTGTTTTCGTGGCTCTCCTGGTTGGTTTGGGAATATTTGAGAATATATAGGCGGAAGAAATAGGTCGGTGGAGTCACGAGGGGCCCACAAGGGTGGGGCCGTGCCCTACCCCCTGGGCGCGTCCTCCGTCCTTGTGGCCACCTCATGGATTTCCTGACATGTACTCCAAGTCATGTGGATGTCTTCTGGTCCAAGAAAATCATCGCGAAAGTTTCATTCCGTTCGGACTCCGTTTGATATTCCTTTTCTATGAAACTCTAAAACAAGGAAAAAACAGGAACTGGCACTAGGCTCTAAGTTAATAGGTTAGTCCCAAAAATAATATAAAATAGCATAATAATGCATATAAAACATTCAAAACAGATAATATAATAGCATGGAACAATCAAAAATTATAGATATGTTGGAGACGTATCAGTAGGCCTGACCGCCCCACCCTACTCCAACCTCTGGCCAGGCCATCCCACTACTCACCCACAAGCCCTGTTATTCTGCGGATATGGCAGTCTCACACCGCAGCTGAACCAGTCAACCCTCGTACTCCTCTCTGCGTGGGCATCCACTGTCGTGTCTTCCCCGGCTTCGCGTCGTCCCCTTCCTAGGCCTTGCCGTCGTCCACTGCCTTGGTGCTCTCGGCGCGACGTGGTCAATGTGGTCAAGGAACGACTTCCATCGGAAGAGTACTGTACATGGTGAGGCTGACAGCTGGGTCCACAGCCATAGCAAGGAAGTGCAACCTTATTACGTGCAAAATAATGATCCCTCCACCTGACAGCAGGGACCCACCGGACGGGCCGCCGTTTCGCGAAAAAAAACGTTTCCCCCCTGACTGCTGGGACCCACTAGCTACATCTTCGCACGCAAGGAAGTGCGTCCATATTACGAGCAAAAAAATGATTCTCCCCCTGACAGCTGAGACCCACCGGCTATATCTTCGGATGCAAGGAAGTGCCTCCTTATCCTCCCTGACAGTCGGGTCCCACCTGGTCGAAGTGTACGTAGCATTGTCATTCTGGTCGTGAACCTGTACGTACATACTGGTCGATCGGTCTGTCTGCAGGCTACAGCGATGAACCGTGGCCGAGTAAGGAAGGGCACGTATGAATGAGACATGTATTACCATGAAAAAAAGGAAGGGCACGTGTCATAGTAAAGGCGCGGACATAGCATGTCACACAGTCCCGTCAATATCGTGTACACGTACGTACAGCCAGGGTGCAAGCAAGTAAATACGACCACGTACATATATACGGGCGGGGTCTCGAACGCCGACTCGCGCATACTTACGGCTAGGGCTCGTGTACATGGAGAGGCAGCGGAGAGCAGCGACGGCGTCCTATTCATCGGCAGCCAACCGGTTGGGTCCGAACGAAGAAAGTGTGTCATCATGTTCATTGGGAGCCAACCGGCTTGGACGGAACAGCCGAAACGAGGCCTAGCGTACCACAGAACGGAGGAAACGGCCTTGTGTTCGACCGCCTACGGTCGAAACGGGATCATGTTCACCGAGAGGGGTATGGCATACCGCAAAACAGAGGAAACAGACTTCTCTTGGACCTCCTACGGTCGAAACGGGGTCCTGTTGATGGGGAGGGGTGTGGCGTACTGCAAAATGGAGGAAACGGACTTCTCTTTGACCTCCTACGGTCGAAACGGGAGTCCTGTTCATCGGGAGGGGTGTTGCGTACCGCAAAACGGGACTCCACGGGCTACTGTTCATCCACCATCGACCTCCTCCAGCCTCCACCTGCGACTGTTCATCCACGGCGTCTACCTCCTGCCTCCACCAGCTACTGTTCATCCACGGGCTCATGTTCATCCAGCCTCCACCAGCTACTCTTCAACCAGCCCTCTCCATGGGGTCCTGTTCAACCACCCCTCCACGGGCTACTATTCATCCAGCCCTCCACCAGCTACTGTTCAACCAGCCCTCCACCGGCTGATGTTCATCTAGCCCTCCACGGGGTCCTGTTCATCCACCCCCAACCGGCTCGATCGGGGTCGTGTTCATCCAACGGTAACGGCCTCTACTACCACAGGGTCCTGTTCATCCAACCCCATCAGGAACTATTCATCCAACCCTCAACAACGCTCACTGTTCATTGCTACCTCTTGATCTTGCGTTGGTTTTCCCTTGAAGAGGAAAGGGTGATGCAGCACAGTAGCATAAGTATTTCCCTCAGTTTTTGAGAACCAAGGTATCAATCTAGTAGGAGACTACACACAAGTCCCTCGTACCTGCACAAACAAACAAGAACCTCGCAACCAACACGATAAAGGGGTTGTCAATCCCTTCACGGTCACTTACGAAAGTGAGATCTGATAAAAATAATAAGATAAATATTTTTGGAATTTTTGTTGTATACGTTGGAAAATAAAGATTGCAAAATATAAATAGCAAATTGATAGGAAAATAATATGATGGAAGATAGACCCGGGGGCCATAGGTTTCACTAGTGGCTTTTCTCAAGATAGCAAATTCTACTATGGGTGAACAAATTAATGTCCAGCAATTGATAGAAAAGCACACAGTTATGAGAATATCTAGGCATGATCATGTATATAGGCATCATGTCCGCGACAAGTAGACCGAAACGATTCTGCATCTACTACTATTACTCCACACATCGACCACTATCCAGCATGCATCTAGAGTATTAAGTTCATAAGAACAGAGTAACACATTAGGCAAGATGAGATGATGTAGAGGGATAAACTCAAGCAATATGATATAAACCCCATCTTTCTATCCTCGATGGCAACAATACAATACGTGCCTTGCTGCCCCTGTTGTCACTGGGAAAGGACACCGCAAGATTGAACCCAAAGCTAAGCACTTCTCCCATTGCAAGAAAGATCAATCTAGTAGGCCAAACCAAACTGATAATTCGAAGAGACTTGCAAAGATATTTAAATCATGCATAAAAGATTTCAAAGAAGAATCAAATATTGTACATAGATAATCTTGACCATAAACCCACAATTCATCAGATCTCGACAAACACACCGCAAAAAGAATTACATCGAATAGATCTCCAAGAGAATCGAGGAGAACTTTGTATTGAGATCCAAAGAGAGAGAAGATGCCATCTACCTAATAACTATGGACCCGAAGGTCTATGGTAAACTACTCACACATCATCGGAGAGGCTATGGTGTTGATGTAGAAGCCCTCCGTGATCGATTCCCACTCCGACAGAGCGCCAGAAAAGGCCCCGAGATGGGATCTCACGGGTACAGAAGGTTGCGGCGGTGGAAATAGGGTTTCGTCGTGCTCCTGGATGTTTTCGGGGTATATGGGTATATATAGGAGGAAGAAGTACGTCGATGGAGCTGCGAGGGGCCCACGAGGGTGGGGGTGCGCCTACCCCCCTGGGCGCGCCCTCCTGCCTCGTGGCCTCCTCGCTTCTTTCTTGACGTCCAATCCAAGTCTCCTATATCACGTTTGGTCCAAAAATAACTCTCCCGAAGGTTTCATTCCGTTTGGATTCCGTTTGATATTCTTTTTCTGTGAAACACTGAATTAGGCAAAAAAACAGCAATTTGCACTGGGCCTTTGGTTAGTAGGTTAGTCCCAAAAATAATATAAAAAGGTAAATTAAAGCCCATTAAGCATCCAAAACAGATAATATAATATCATGGAACAATAAAAAATTATAGATATGTTGGAGACGTATCAAGCATCCCCAAGCTTAATTCATGCTCGTCCTCGAGTTGGTAAATGATAAAAACAGAATTTTTGATGTGGAATGCTACCTAGCATAATTATCAATGTAATTTTCCTTATTGTGGCATGAATGTTCAGATCCGAAAGATTCAAGACAAAAGTTTAATATTGACATAAAAATAATAATACTTCAAGCATACTAGCAAAGCAATCGTGTCTTCTCAAAATAACATGGCCAAAGAGAGTTATCCCGACAAAATCATATAGTCTGGCTATGCTCCATCTTCACCACACAAAATATTTAAATCATGCACAACCCCGATGACGAGCCAAGCAATTGTTTCATACTTTTGATGTTCTCAAACTTTTTCAATCTTCACGCAATACATGAGCGTGAGCCATGGACATAGCACTATGGGTGGAATAGAATGGTGGTTGTGGAGAAGACAAAAAGGGAGAAGATAGTCTCACATCAACTAGGCGTATCAACGGGCTATGGAGATTCCCCATCAATAGATATCAATGTGAGTGAGTATGGATTGCCATGCAACGGATGCACTAGAGCTATAAGTGTATGAAAGCTCAACAAAAAAACTAAGTGGGTGTGCATCCAACTCGCTTGCTCACGAAGACCTAGGGCATTTTGAGGAAGCCCATCATTGGAATATACAAGCCAAGTTCTATAATGTAAAATTCCCATTGGTATATGAAAGTGACAACATAGGAGACTCTCTATCACGAAGATCATGGTGCTACTTTGAAGCACAAGTGTGGTAAAAGAATAGTAACATTGTCCCTTCTCTCTTTTTCTCTCATTTTTTTCTTTTTCTCTCTTTTTTTATTTTCGTCCGGAGTCATCCCGACTTGTGGGGGAATCATAGTCTCCATCATACTTTCCTCACATGGGACAATTCTCTAATAATGATGATCATCACACTTTTATTTACTTACAACTCGATACTTAGAACAAAATATGACTCTATGTGAATGCCTCCGCCGGTGTACCGGGATGTGCAATGACTCATGATTGACATGTATGAAAGAATTATAAAGGTGGCTTTGCCACAAATACGATGTCAACTACATGATCATGCAAAGCAATTTGACAATGATGAAGCGTGTCATAACAAACGAAACAGTGGTAAGTTGCATGGCAATATATCTCGGAATGGCTATGGAAATGCCATAATAGGTAGGTATGGTGGCTGTTTTGAGGAAGGTATATGGTGGGTTTATGGTACCGACGAAAGTTGCGTGGTACTAGAGAGGCTAGCAATGGTGGAATGGTGAGAGTGCGTATAATCCATGGACTCAGCATTAGTCATAAAGAACTCACATACTTATTGCAAAAATCTATTAGTTGTCGAAACAAAGTACTACGTGCATGCTCCTAGGGGGATAGATTGGTAGGAAAAGACCATCGCTCGTCCCCGACCGCCACTCATAAGGAAGACAATCAATAAATAAATCATGCTCTAACTTCTTCACATAACGGTTCACCATACGTGCATGCTACAGGAATCACAAACTTTAGAACAAGTATTTCTCAAATTCACAACTACTCAACTAGCATGACTCTAATATCACCATCATCATATCTCAAAACAATCAAGTATCCAACTTCTCATAGTATTCAATGCACTTTTTATGATAGTTTTATTATACCCATCTTGGATGCCTATTATATTAGGACTAATTTTATAGCCAAAGCAAATTAACATGCTGTTTTAAAGGACTCTCAAAATGATATAAGTGAATCATGAGAGATCAATAATTTCTATAAAATAAAACCACCACCGTGCTCTTAAAGATATAAGTGAAGCACTAGAGCAAAAAAATTCTAGCTCAAAAGATATAAGTGAAGCACATAGAGTATTCTAATAAATTCCGATTCATGTGTGTCTCTCCAAAAGGTGTGTACAGAAAGGATGATTTTGGTAAACTAAAAAGTAAAGACTCAAATCATACAAGACGCTCCAAGCAAAACACATATCATGTGGTAAATAAAAATATAGCCTCAAGTAAAGTTACCGATAGACGAAGACGAAACAGGGGTGCCTTCCGGGGCATCCCCAAGCTTAGGCTTTTGGTTGTCCTTGAATTTTACCTTGGGGTGCCTTGGGTATCCCCAAGCTTAGACTCTTGCTGCTCCTAATTCCAAATCCATCAAATCTTTACCCAAAACTTGAGAACTTCACAACACAAAACTCAACAGAAAATCTCATGAGCTCCGTTAGTATAAGAAAGCAAACCACCACTTCAAGGTACTGTAATGAACTCATTATTAATTTATATTGGTGTTAAACCTACTTTATTCCAACTTCTCTATGGTTCATACCCCGCGATACTAGCCATAGATTCATCAAAATAAGCAAACAACACACGAAAAACAAAATCTGTCAAAAAACAAAACAGTCTGTAGTAATCTGTAGGTTTCGAATACTTCTGTAACCCTAAAAATTCTGAAATAACTTGGTGACATGAGGAATTTGTCTATTAATCATCTGCAAAAAGAATGAACCTAATCGCACTCTCCAGTAAAAAAAATGGCAGCAAATCTCGTGAGCGCTAAAGTTTCTGTTTTTTACAACAAGATCGCAAAAACTTCCCCCAAGTCTTCCCAAAGGTTCTACTTGGCACAAACACTAATTAAAAGCATAAAACCACATCTAAAAAGAAGTTATATGAATTATTTATTACTAAACAGGAACAAAAAGCAAGACAAAGAAATAAAATTGGGCTGCCTCCCAACAAGTGCTATCGTTTAACGCCCCTAGCTAGGCATAAAAACAAGAATAGATCTAGGTATTGTCATCTTTGGTATGCAATCCATAAGTGGCTCTCATAATAGATTCATAAGGTAATTTAATTTTTTTCTAGGAAAGTTTTCCATGCCTTTCCTTAACGGAAATTGGAATCTAATGTTTCCTTCTTTCATATCAATAATTGCACCAATCGTTCTAAGGAATGGTCTACCAAGAATAATAGGACATGAAGGATTGCAATCTATATCAAGAACAATGAAATCTATGGGCACATAATTCCTATTTGCAACAATAAGAACATCATTAATCCTTCCCATAGGTTTCTGAATAGTGGAATCCGCAAGATGCAAATTTAAAGAACAATCATCAAATTCACGGAAACCTAACACATCACACAAAGTTTTTGGAATCGTGGAAACACTAGCACCCAAACCACATAAAGCAAAGAATTCATGATCTTTAATTTTAATTTTAATAGTAGGTTCCCACCCATCATAAAGTTTTCTAGGGATAGAAACTTCTAATTCAAGCTTTTCTTCATAAGATTTCATTAAAGCATCAACGATATGTTTGGTAAAAGCTTTATTTTGATCATAAGCATGAGGAGAATTTAGCACGGATTGCAACAAGGAAATACAATCTATCAAAGAGCAATTATCATAATTAAATTCCTTGAGATCCAAAATAGTGGGTTCATTGATATGTAAGGTTTTGACCTCTTCAACCACTTTTACCAATTTTTGCATCAAGATCTAAAAACTCTGAATCATTGGGACGCCTTTTGGCTAAATTTGACTCATATCCAGTCCCATAATTATCATTCATATTGCAAAACAAAGATTTAATAGGGGACACATCAATCACTTTTAGATCTTCATCCTTATTATCATGAAAACTAGAAGAACACGCTTTTATAAAGCAATCCTTTTTAGCATGCATCCTAGCGGTTCTTTCTTTGCACTCATCAATGGAAATTCTCATAACTTTGAGAGACTCGTTGATATCATGCTTAGGTGGAATAGATCTAAGTTTCAAAGAATCAACATCAAGAGAAATTTTATCCACGTTCCTAGCCAACTCATCAATCTTAGGCAATTTTTCTTCAAGCAAAGCATTGAAATTCTTTTGCGAAATCATAAATTCTTTAACACTAGTCTCAAAATCAGAGGGCATCTTATTAAAATTTCCATAAGAGTTGTTGTAGGAATTACCATAATTATTAGAGGAATTACTAGGAAACGGCCTAGGATTAAAGTTTCCTCTATAAGCGTTGTTACCAAAATTGTTCCTACCAAAAAAATTCACATTCATAGATTCATTATTATTCTCAATCAAAGTAGACAAAGGCATATCATTAGGATCAGAAGAAACACTCTTATTAGCAAACAATTTCATAAGTTCATCCATATTTCCACTCAAAACATTAATTTCTTCTATAGCATGAACATTTTTACTAGTAGATCTTTCGGTGTGCCATTGAGAATAATTAACCATAATATTATCTAGGAGTTTAGTAGCTTCTCCTAAAGTGATTTACATAAAAGTGCCTCCCGCGGCCGAATCTAAAAGATTTCTAGAAGCAAAATTCAATCTAGCATAAAAAAATTGTATGATCATCCATAAATTTAATCCATGAGTAGGGCAATTACGTATCATTAATTTCATCCTCTCCCAAGCTTGTGCAACATGCTCATGATCAAGTTGCTTAAAATTCATGATATCATTTCTAAGAGAGATGATCTTAGCGGGAGGAGAATACTTAGAGATAAAAGCATCTTTGCACTTATTCCATGAATCAATACTATTTTTAGGCAAAGACGAAAACCAAGTTTTAGCACGATCTCTAAGCAAAAATGGAAATAGCTTCAATTTAACAATATCATTATCCACATCTTTCTTATTTCGCATATCACATAAATCAACAAAGTTGTTTAGATGGGTAGCAGCATCTTCACTAGGAAGGCCAAAAAACGGATCTTTCATGATAAGATTTAGCAAAGCAGTATTAATTTCACAAGATTCAGCATCGGTAAGAGGGGCAATTGGAGTGCTAATAAAATCATTATTGTTGGTATTGGAGAATTCACACAATTTAGTATTATCTTGAGCCATCGTGACAAACAATCAATCCAACACACAAGCAAACAAGAGGCAAGCAGAAAGAGACGGACGGAAAAGAGGCGGATGGAAAAGAAGGCGAATAAAACGGTAAGGGTGAAGTGAGGGAGAGGAAAACGAGAGGCAAATGGCAAATAATGTAATGCGAGTGATAAGAGTTTGTGATGGGTACTTGGTATGTCTTGACTTGTGTGTAGGTCTCCCCGGCAACGGCGCCAGAAATCCTTCTTGCTACCTCTTGAGCTTGCGTTGGTTTTCCCTTGAAGAGGAAAGGGTGATGCAGCACAGTAGCGTAAGTATTTCCCTCAGTTTTTAAGAACCAAGGTATCAATCCAGTAGGAGACTACACACAAGTCCCTCGTACCTGCACAAACAAACAAGAACCTCGCAACCGCGATAAAGGGGTTGTCAATCCCTTCACGGTCACTTACGAAAGTGAGATCTGATAAAAATAATAAGATAAATATTTTTTGGTATTTTTGTTGTATAGATTGGAAAATAAAGATTGCAAAATATAAATAGCAAATTGATAGGAAAATAATATGATGGAAGATAGACCCAGGGGCCATAGGTTTCACTAGTGGCTTCTCTCAAGATAGCAAATTCTACGATGGGTGAACAAATTACTGTCGAGCAATTGATAGAAAAGCGCATAGTTATGAGAATATCTAGGCATGATCATGTATATAGGCATCACGTCCGCGACAAGTAGACCGAAACGATTCTACATCTACTACTATTACTCCACACATCGACCGCTATCCAGCATGCATCTAGAGTATTAAGTTCATAAGAACAGAGTAACGCATTAGGCAAGATAACATGATGTAGAGGGATAAACTCAAGCAATATGATATAGACCCCATCTTTTTATCCTCGATGGCAACAATACAATACGTGCCTTGCTGCCCCTGCTGTCACTGGGAAAGGACACCGCAAGATTGAACCCAAAGCTAAGCACTTCTCCCATTGCAAGAAAGATCAATCTAGTAGGCCAAACCAAACTGATAATTCGAAGAGACTTGCAAATATATTTAAATCATGCATAAAAGATTTCAGAGAAGAATCAAATATTGTTCATAGATAATCTTGATCATAAACCCACAATTCATCGTATCTCGACAAACACACCGCAAAAAGAATTACATCGAATAGATCTCCAAGAGAATCGAAGAGAACTTTGTATTGAGATCCAAAGAGAGAGAAGAAGCCATCTAGCTAATAACTATGGACATCATCGGAGAGGCTATGGTGTTGATGTAGAAGCCATTCGTGATCGATTCCCCCTCCGGCAGAGCGCCGGAAAAGACCCCAAGATGGGATCTCACGAGTACAGAAGGTTGCGGCGGTGGAAATAGGGTTTCGTGGTGCTCCTGGATGTTTTCGAGGTATATGGGTATATATAGGAGGAAGAAGTATGTCGGTGGAGCTGCGAGGGGCCCATGAGGGTGGGGGCGCGCCTACCCCCCTGGGCACGCCCTCCTGCCTCATGGCCTCCTCGCTTCTTTCTTGACGTCCACTCCAAGTCTCCTGGATCACGTTTGTTCCAAAAATAACTCTCCCAAAGGTTTCATTCCTTTTGGATTCTGTTTGATATTCCTTTTCTGCGAAACACTGAAATAGGAAAAAAACAGCAATTTGCACTGGGCCTTTGGTTAGTAGGTTAGTCCCAAAAATAATATAAAAAGGTATATTAAAGCCCATTAAACATCCAAAACAGATAATATAATAGCATGGAACAATCAAAAATTATAGATACGTTGGAGACGTATCATTCATCAAGAGGCAGCAGGTTCGATCGGCTTCAGTTAGCAGCAGTAGCGAAGGAATCGCTCGATCGGGTTTAGTTAACAGCCAGATCGATCGATTGCTCGGGTTCAGTAACGCGTAGCCTGCAGTGCAATTTCTCGGGTTCAGTAGGCAAACGCCTCGCTCGGGTTTAGTTAGAGCCCAACGCCTCGCACCCACGCGCGTACGTGTACGAGAGAAATGCACAATCCCTTCGTGCATCGCTCGGCCCCGACCACCCACCGTAACTGGGAACTCCTCGATATTTTCCTCGCCCTCGCTTCTACCATGGTTTTTTCTGTCATGGACGGCCCAAAGAATGTCATGCAGCTGTGTCTCCGGCCCTCCCAGGACGAAAATCCCATTTTCTATCATGATTTTTTGTCATAGAAGTAGGAGCCCACCATATCTATGATGACACCAGTTTTTTTCACAGTTATCGTCATAGAAGTGTCATAAGAATGACAGGAAAAAAACTCGTTCGGCCCAAAATGTCATGAATGTCTTTTTTTTTGTAGTGATGGTTTGGTGACCAAATGTTGTTCAGAGTCCCGGATGAGATCACGGACATGACGAGGAGCTCCAGAATGGTTGGGAGGTAAAGATTGATATATATATATATATAGGACGATGATATATATTTGGACACCGGAAGAGTTTCTGGAGGTACCGAGTAGTCATTCAATCACTGGAAGAGGTTTCGTGAACCCCGGGGAAGGTTAATGGGCCAGATGGGCCAAAGGGGGAACACACCAGCCCATAAGGGGCTGGTGCGCCCCTCCTAAGGCTGCAACATTTGGGGAGAAAAGGAAAAGGGGGATTCGGCATCCCCCTTTCTTTCCCCCTCCGGTAAATATGGTAAGGGGGCGGCTAGGGGCAGGAACCCTAGGAGGATTCGGCCTCCCTTGCGGCGCCTCCTGGTTTACTCCCCTCCCCCCCCCCCACACCTATATATAATATATGTGGGAGGGGGCGCCACACAACCCACGACAATATCTTAGCCGTGTGTGGCACCCCCCTCCACAGTTTCGTCCCTCGATCATATTTTCATAGTGCTTAGGCGAAGCCCTGCGGAGATAGCATCGCCACCATCGTCACCACGCCATCATGTTGTCGGAACTCATCCACTACTTCATTGTCTTGCTGGATCAAGAAGGCGAGGACATCACCGAGCTAAACGTGTGCTGAACGCGGAGGTTTCGTACATTTGGTACTCAATCGGTTGGATCGCAAAGAAGTTTGACTACATCAACCGCGTTACTAAACACTTCCACTTACGGTCTACAAGGGTACGTAGACTCACTCTTCGCCCCTCGTTGCTATGCATCTCTATTGATAGATCTTGCGTGTGCATAGAATTTTTTTTTGTTTTCCATGCAATGTTTCCCTACACCAAGCGCTATCGTACCGCAGATGGAACTCCTGCTAGTTCCAGTGGTCCTCCCAGGAAGAATGTGAAGACGACAGCCGGTAAGCAGAAGGAGAAGGAGAAGCACACCCCTCCTGATGAGATGATTGCCAAGGAGTTTGAGGTGTTCCACATTCGCAATTCGTATCGCCGTGCTCAGGATGCGGCACTTGTTGGTCGTCCCATTTGGACCAAGGAGCAATCATTGATCTAACTTGACATTCTGAAGGCCAAGAAGAACTTGTTTATGACCGTCAAGTCTATTGATGCCTCTCACATGGAGAACGATCCGGCATACTTTGGAGAGGCTCTTGCTCTTTGTCATCAATGGGGACTCATTCCCTTCATCACCTACAACAAGGACTATGATCCAGAGATTATGGCTCAATTCTATGCCATGGTTCACTTTCATGCCAATGAGGAGAGATCTATGTCATGGATGACTGGTGGGAGAATATTCAAGGTTGATTGGAAGGACTTCATGGATTGTTCGGGCGTTGCTGATGAGGGAGAAGACAACCCAGTTGGTCTCAGGCCTCACAAGGAATCACCTCCCACACACAAGTCCAAGCTTATCCGCTACTCCCGAATGGTGAAGACTCTCAAGGGAGCCACTCGCATGGAGCTCATTCCCTTCTTGGATATCATGCATCAGATCTTTCGCAACACTCTCTTCCCTTGCATAGGGAATTTAGACATGGTGCACTCCTACTTGGTGGATCTCCTCTTAATGTGCATCAAGGAGCAGGGCAAGACATCTACTTTGGACATCTCGCACATCATGTGGCATGAGCTACGCTCCACCGTGCTTGACCGGAAGGTGACCATCTATGGCCCTTATCTATTTAAACTGATTGAAGAGAAGTGGGATGCTGAGTTTCCAAGCGAGGAGCTTCCTACTGAGTGCATGGTGACTCAGCCGGTTCTGAATCTGCGTTAGAAGGAGAACTGGGGATTGTGCCTGCTGCCCCCGGTGATGAGATTGCCCCTACCGATTCTGATGATGAGGCTGAGCCAAATTATGAGTTTGTTCCCTCTCCAGAGAAGGTGCCATCTTGGGCATCTAAGCTCAAGTCAAAGATGAAGAAGCTCTTCTGCATGGAAGCCCAGGGTCAGTACAGGGCTCATGTGGCCGATAAGGCTGCTCTCGCGCATCATAAGCACTTGATGGGGCACCTGGGTCAGGAGATTCCTAGTGGCTCTGAGGAGCGGGACACGGATGAGGAGACTTGGGTCTCTCAGCACTAAAAGTGGTCAGATTCAAAGACGGGGCATCAGCATGCAGCTGCAGAGGAGTCTGAGGGGCACGAGGAGCATGAGTACTCAGATGAGCATGAGGAGTTCTGATGAGCTGGCGCTTCACCATCACCTTGGTCGTGTCTAGCACTCTTTGCCCTTTTGGTGTCTCAATGCCAAAGGGGGAGTGTAGGGATCTGCCAAGTCACGAGTGTGTCTTCTTTGTTGTTGATTTCGTTCTCTCGTGAACTCTTTTTCGTTGTTTGGTTTGCTTTAAGTTTGTGTGTGGAACTGAAGTACCTTTACTTTCATATGGTGTGAGGCATATGCTACCCTATCCCTATCCTTATGTCAAGTATCGTATTAGCTTGTGAGATGTTATCTATCTTATGCTCTACCTTTATGCTCACATGCTACTAACTTGCATCCTTGCTTTTCCATCTCATGTTGTTGATGCAAGTTTTGCCAGTCTACAAAATATAGGGGGAGTGTTGATCCTAGTGTTTGTGCTTTGCATTCCAAAAGCATACCCAATTAGTACACACATCTAGGGGGAGCCCGTCTATATTTTGTAGATGTTGGGATTGCATATTATCTTATCTTATTCTTGTGCAAATCCCGTGTTGTCAGCAATCCACCAAAAAGGGGGAGATTGTTAGGGCATATTTCTCCCTTAGTGGTTTTGGTGATTGATGACAATGCTTTTGTGGACTAATCGTGTGCATTGAGCATTTAAGTTAATCTATCATATGGCACAAAGATGATTTGAACCCCTCTAGATATTTATGAAGACGATGTTTTTCTTGCGTTTCATTTTCGGTGGACTTGAGTCATAGGATCACGGTACCATGCATTAAGAGGGGGTCCGCTTCGGAAAGGTTTCAGTGGAATCAACACGTACACTATCACCTTGCACTCTCCTTCTTTCCCGTCATGTGAGCTTGTCCCTCCTTTATGCTTGGACCTTGCCAGAACATCCTAAGCAGTAGTACCGCTCTACTCCGTGGTAGTACCACTCCAGCGGTACTGCAGCTGTGCAGTGCAGCTCCTACTTCACCCTGTTTGAGGGTTCTTTAAATGGGCGGTAGTAGAGCGGTAGTTCTGCGCTGTAGTACCGCTCCTGCGGTACTACGGGCTTACCTTCCTCTCTACTACCACGGGCTTACTGGCTCTTTCTAGCTAACCGGAAGTACCGCTGCTTGCCGCGGTAGTACGGCTCCAGCGGAACTACCGTTGGCCTGTGTCGCGGGGAGTACCGCTTAATTTTTGTGTTCTGGACTGGTCTGTTCCATGGGCAGAAGTAGAGCGGTAGTACCACCCCAAGCGGCACTACTGCCCTGCCCTCCTCTACTACAGCGGTCTCTGGCTATTGTTCAACACCAAGCAGAGAGTACCGTTGGTGGGAGTGGTAGTACCACTCCGGCGGAACTACCGCCTTCGTGACTAGTTCAGTTTGAACTACGTAGCCGGAACTTCCGTGCCAGCGGCGAGCGGTACTACCGCTTGTGCACGGACAGAGGGTGCATAACGGTTGGATTTATTCCCCCGCTATATAAGGGAGTCATCTTCCCCAAGTTGACTCGCCTCTTCCTCCCCTAAGCTCCATTGTTGCTCACATGCTCATTCTTGCCCGATCTCTCTCCCTGGCCAATCAAACTTGTTGGTTCTTTAGGGATTGCTTGAGAAGGCCTAGATCTACACTTCCACCAAGAGAAATTTGATTCCCCCCACTAATCCCTTGAGGATCTTGTTACTCTTGGGTGTTTGAGCACCCTAAACGGTTGAGGTCACCTCAGAGCCACATTCCATTGTGGTGAAGCTTCGTGGTGGTGGTGTTGGGAGTCTCCAATTCGGTTGTGGAGAGAGCCCCAACCTTGTTTGTAAAGGTCTGGTTGCCGCCTTCAAGGGCACCACTAGTGGAATCATGGCATCTCGCACTATGTGAAGGCGTGAGGAGAATACGATGACCCTAGTGGCTTCTTGGGGAGCATTGTGCCTCCACACCGCCCCAACGGAGACGTACTTCCTCTCAAAGGGGAGGAAATTTGGTAACACATCCTCGTCTCCCCCGACTCCACTTGTGGTTATCTCTTACCTTTACTTTGTGCTTGCTTTACTTGTGTTTCTTATCTTGCTTACTTGTGGTATGGTCATTGCTAGCATCATATATGTTGTTCACCTAGTTGCATATCTAGACAACCTAATTTGTTAAGAAAAGCTAAAAATTGGTAGTTGCCTATTCACCCCCCTCTAGTCAAATCATATCGATCCTTTCACCGCTATCCAAAGATCTTCACTTTTGCCGGAACATTTGATTTCCATAGTACGAACCATAACTTATTTACTGTATAGTTTCCAACAATATGCGGAGTAGTTACAAGGGTACTGCATTTGTGCTCCCATTTGCCAAAGTAAGATGATTTGACCGAGAAATACCCACTCTTAGAATTGTGCCAGGCAATGAAATCTTCTCTATCTGTAACAAGGTGAATAGATAGTGTGGCTTTCACATCAACCGGCCAAAACACAGAGCACATCAAATCTTTGTCCCAATTGTTTGTCACTGAATGAATGAGGTATGGGACATTTTGCAACATTATACCTCCTCGAGGTGTTCTCACCCTCAAAGTTGGGCTCAAAGGAACCCACGTATCATTCCATATATTAACTTGCAATCCATCTCCTATACGCGAGCCACATCCTCTTTTAAATGCTTCCAAGCCTAGAATAGTACCTTGCCATGTCATAGATGAGCCCTTTTCTGGTTGTGCATTCAGCAGATTTCCTTCCGAATAGTATTTGGCTCTAAGAACAGAGGCACAAAGTTAATTAGGTTCGTCCATCAATCTCCTGTTTAGCTAACATGGTTAAAACATTTTAGATCTCTCAATCTCATTCCTCCCATTAACTTAGGAATACATAATTTTCCCCATGACATCCAGTGCATCCTTTTATGCTCTTGTCATTTCCTAGATCACCTTAATGAATTATTTTCAGGATTTTGAATACTAACATTGGAAACACTGATATGGACTAAGCCACCGCTTTGAACAACACTTCTTTCCCTCCTATTGATAGCATTTTTTTTTCTTCCTCCATCCAATTCTTGCAAAACTCTATGAATAAGATGACGGAAGCAGTCGGATTGAGTCAACCTGTGTTACCATCTGGCATGAGCTCGTACAGTACTCATCAAGGAGTGTTCTGAGACATGATGCATTTTATCCATCTGCCGACATAAGAATAAGCGAGTCATCTTCAAAAAGCAAGTGTTAAGTAGCCATGTTGTTTTTAGTGCTACTGTGTGTTGTTTTCGCAGCGCAATTTATGTTGTGCAACTGTTTGTTTGACCTGGTTGTAAGTGTTTCCTAACTACTCCTACCTTATATCGTTCAGCCGTGATGCTCTATATTATAATCTTTCCCTACTAATAAAGCGGCGACTGCTTCTGGTCGTCCGTCGTCGCCGTTCTTACAAAAAAGCCCCTGTATTTATTCGAATTCAACCCGTAGTCCTATGTAAAGTGTGTTCCTGAGAGTACGTTTTGTTTTTGCAAAATAGCCCCCGCAGTGGTTGGAATTCAGCCCGCGGTACTGCCTCTTATCCATTCTCAGACTCCACCGCCGGCCACTCACCGCCGCTTGGCGCCGGAGTCCACGCCGCAGAAGCCAAGTAATCGAGCGAGGGTCATAGGGGAACGGCGACGGGGCTCCTAGGAGGGTGGCGGTGCTCCTGGCGACGTGCAGCAAGCGGAGGCGAGGAGGTGGTGGGGTTCTTGGTGGTCGCCGGCGTGGCGAGGGCCGAAGGGGTCGCCGGCGCGGGCGTCGGGTGCGGTCAGAGCAGAGGAACTCGGGCAGCGGCGCGATGTGTGCGGTCAGAGCAGAGGAACGCGGGCTGCAACGCGGTGCGGGAAGGCGGGGCTCGTGCTGGAGCTTGAGGGCGTGACCGTCATGGCATGCGTCCAGATGACGGCAGAGTGCAGGCGTGGCTTGGCGTCGCGCCGCAGCCCGAGTTCTGCTGAGAGAGCCACGAGGTCATCACCGCCGGCCTCCGCGCCATGCTGGCCCAGATGCTGCACCCCCCTATGCCGTCATCATGGGACGCCTGCGTTCTGCTGAGAGACGAGGTGAAGATTCAGAAAAATTGAACAAAGATTTGTCTGTCATAATAGATGGATGCTCTCGCGAAAGAGAAAACTCGGGGCTCACAGGGCAGCCACACACTGCACGGGCCACCATCCAAGCTGCCCCATCATCCTTGCGCTACCTCAAGCCGAGCGCACACACATCTACGCGCCAACCGACGAGATCTGGGCCCGAAGCGCCGCAGTAAGGCGCCGTTGGAGGGTGAGGTGGACATGACCACGCAGATCCGGAGCCCGGAGCCCCGGGGAAGATCCACGCGGCCCCGTCAAGTAGCCGCCGAGCTCGACCGTGAGCAGGCCACCACTGGCACGCCTCAGCCATCGGCCCGCCAGGCCCCGCGCGCGCAGGCTCGGCCAACAGGAGCCGCGCTGCAACCGGCCGACGAACGTGAACCGTGAGAGGGCGGTGCTTGGTTAGTTGTGGAGGAGGGAAGGGAGAGGGGAACGTGGCGCCGTCGACTGAAGCAAGAAGGGCGCGTGGGTGGTGCGTGGCTAGAGCACGGATAGAGACGAGAGGAAGGAGAGCACCGCTGATGGGTGGGTTTGTCGACGCACTGGAGATGGATGGATAAAGAGAAAGAGCAAGAAGAGCAGCAGCGCTGCTGGAGGAATGGCGATGTCCACGCAGTAGTGGTCTCGGTGGGGATTTTCTTTTGTGTGGATTGCTTTCTCTATTGGCTGCACCGACCAGAAGCTGCTGGAGCTTGCCATGCGTGCTACTCCCTCCGTTCTAAAATAGATGACTCAACTTATCGATTGCAATTCTTTTCTTTCTAAATAAATGAGCACCGATTTGCTTCTTTTGAGAAAAATGAGCACCGATTTACTTGTTGTTGTTTTATTGTTATTACTGTCATAGTTTAATGTTCTAGCTTACCACATCTGAATACATCATCAAATACAATAATTAAAGTTAGTGAAATATTGGAAATAATATTTCTTGTGAAGAGTTGAAAGAATGTGACGATGGTGCATCTTGAAATTTAGCTTTGTTTTTACAATTCACCCAAAATTTACCTATGATGGGGAACAGAGAAAAGCTTGCTCTTTTATGATGATGATGACTAAGTTCATAGTGCAAAAGAAAAAGAACAGAATATAATCTTGCAAATCAAATAACCAAAATTTTCTAAAAATATAATTAATATAGTAAAAAAATGTTTGCTTTCGAATATTAACAAAAATAATTGTACATAAACAATCCCACTTCAATGCACCACTACTCTTTCATCCAAAAAAATACTTTGCAAATCTTTTGAAATTTCTAAGAAAAACTTTTGGATTGGTTGTTAAACGCTCGAATAGTATACAGCAATTCCACAGTTTGTATATCCCGCTGAAAACAATTACACCATTTCCTCTTTCACCTGATGATAGTACTAAGCTGAAGGAGGCGCCATCAAAGGACATCCCTACGACTTTCTCAACTTTATACTACATGGTATGGACCCAACAATCCATTTTTCGTTGCAGACACCGAGCGTGTGTTTTTTTAAAGACAAAGAGTGTTTCAAATTCTTCTTGCTTTAAAAAATTCATGCTTTTCAATATTGCTCGAAATTCATGTTTCCCAAAATATGTTCCAATTTTTTTTTAAATCATTTAAAATTGATCACAAATTTTTAAAAATTCTCTTCCACAAAAAACTTATGTTCAAAAAAATGTTCATTTTCAAAACATGTTTCAATTCTAATAAAATATGAATTTTTTTATTCTTTTAGTTATCTAAAAGTAAAGGAATATTTGTGTTTTCTGAAATATAAAATACAAAGCTGATTACTAGACTATTCTATGCAGCACTACTCCTCTATCAGATGTTAGGGTGACTTCTTTACGTCCGCACTTCATATTTTGAAAAGCAATAATAGTATAAACTTATTACTGATGTTTATCAGAAATGTATACCAAAATTGACGCACGGAGCAAGTTTTACGATATTTTTTCGCCCGTTGCAACGCACGGGCATTTGTCCTAGTACAATATAAACGGGTGAAATCCTGTTTGGAGACTTTCATAGCACATAACATTGCACAGTTGAGAACCAACAATTTGAATTGAAAATGCAGGTGTGAAAACATCCACAGAGATTGATACAACATTTTTCTTTCCCAGAATGATAATATGAGTGCTTGAAACTGACTGACGCGAGGCAACCCTCGCTAGAGAGAACAGATTAGCTGTTGACTATGCACATTCCCCGAATGTTTATTGCACAAGATTGCAAGCCTCGTGGATCCAAACCTTTGGTGGAATGAACCCAGTTCTGGTCATTTTGTGGAGACCCCATAGCCGTGCATTTCTAGTTTCCTACGGCCGTTGCTCCATCTATTCCGCTCGTAGCATTTACCCTTGTATTTGGATCCTGGAGCCGCCTGTTACAGCAAAACATGGCGAATAATAAGCTGTGTGCACATATCTAGAGTATCATCTGGAACAAACCATGTATGCAACATACGTACCGCAACAGGCTTAATAACCTCAGTTGAAACACAACTCTCGCTGCACTGATCTGCACCAACACTAGAAATACAACGTCATAAGATACTGGCCATAGCTGGTAAACAAGGTTGTCAACTAAGAGAATCTGTCAACAAGAATCACTATGTCGCTGGTTTTTCTTGTCAACTGACCTTAATAGAAGAAACCATACCTGTCATACGGCTGCCCATGACTGTCCACCGCAAAGTTAACTTCTGGGTTTGGCGTAATAATGGGAACACCAACAGCACAATTGCCCTCTTCACTACTGTTACTCCGAATTTCCAGTAACAGCTCAGGCTCCGGTTGGTCTCTATCTTCTACCCCCACTGAAGTGCTTTCTTGACTATCACTTTCCAATGTCTCGCGAACGATCCTAGTACATTCCAGTTGGTACTCAGATCCTGTAATTGCCAATAAGACTATCAAATCAAAGTTCACCCATACAGTCTTCCTATAAAATAAATAATCAAAGCATGCAAAAGCCAGGCATGTTTGAAGCAACCTATTACTTCAATAGGTTATTTTGCATATCTATATCTGTGCGGACATAGACAACAACATTCATATTCAGAGGTAGCATCAATTTTCCAATATGCTTAATAACTAGTTTGATTCATCTTTCCTTTTTAAGATTCCAGAAACTGATATGTCTAGTGCTCCCTAGCCAAGTATCAAGTGAGCGAGAGAGAGAGAGAGAGAGAGAGACCATTCAACTCTTCTGGATGGCTAAATGCATTACTTGAAACCTTCTGACAAATAGTGGTTCCCCAAGAGCTGAAAACGGAGTTCTCTGCCAATGCTAGACTGTTATAGTTAGTCTGCGCTGTGACCTCCAACTCTTCTGAATGATTGGATGCATTGTTCACAACCGTGTCACATGCTAGACTGTTATAGTTAGTCTGCGCTGTAACCTTCAACTCTTCTGAATGATTGGATGCATTGTTCACAACCGTGTCACATGTGGTGGTTCTTTCAAAACTGACAATGCTGTTCTTCCCCAACTCAATTTCTTCCGCATTAAGCACCAACTGGATGCTCATATCTCTTGGATTATGATCCGTGGCATCTAAAATCTTCTGACAGATGGTGGTTCCCTGGAAACTGAGAATGCTGCTCTCTGCCAATTCAAACCTCTCAGAGCAAGACATTGCTGTGAAACCAAATGATCCTGTCCATGTTTCTAGAAGCTGAGGAATCGCCGGTAAGATAAGCCTTTCCACCCCCAAGCCAGAAAGTAACTGCAAAGTAAAATAGAAAGTAAATAGAGCCACACACAGCAACAAAATGCCAGGAATATTGACAATCAAATGGGAACGTGATGTTGCAACATTCAAACTCAATTTCACAATGGCCAGTAATTTTAAAATATATTTATTTAAGTAGTAAAAGTAAAAAACCTTTTCCAGTTCATTCATCAGTAAGCGACACATTCCTTGTCGACGATGTTGAATTCTTGTACCGATAAGAGGCAGCTCAGCAAACTTCTTCCCACATACCCTAAACAGAAAATAAATTGTGATATGGAGAAAAGAACGATAAACTAAAAAAGTTTGCAATTACCATGGAGGACCACTGAGAAGAGTGAAATACCTAAAAGTGCCGACAGATATTAGCTCACCATCTTTCTGGAGAAGTATCGTGTAAAATCCCCTAAAATTAAGCCGTCGGAGACCTGATCTGTAGATGATTAGATAAAAAAATTACAGTCTCCATTTATGATGATTAATAATGAACGGAGAAATACCAGCCACATCTAGAATATATAAGCTGTACATAGATGAATTATTGTGATGAAATAGACTAGAAACTGTTGAAGTATATGTGGATTGAACAGTTAGGAGGACATTGGCTCTACTGGTTGGTGCGTGAAACTTAATATGGTATAAATTCAGGCAAAGTGTCCAGCACGTGTGAGGTGAAATAGAGAAAATAAATGCTAAGAGGGAGTTACTGACAAGTCATCCTAGAACTAAGTGAGTGTTGTAGTTAAATTTATGCACTGTAGCAGAATATCCAAGCTATAAGAATGATAATACTCCCTGTTGTCAATTGTCATATAGTACCATCTAAATTAAGCTTATCTAAAATGTTGTAATATAGTATTCCCTGCGTTTCACTGTATCTGTCCTCAGCCAACCATAAGAACCAACAAAACACTATGGGCTAGTTTGGTTCGTGTCCTCGTGACAACTCACCTGGCCTGGAGCGTGCCTGTGTGTTGCCTGGATACTGTTTGGTTGCTATCCTCGAAGTGCCTGGACTTGCCTGGACTGGAATGGTACGGAGGTGATTAGCCTGGATGGGGTGTGGATAGAGGAGCCATGCAAGGGGTTAGCCTGGCCCAGGCGTCGAAATTCCAACGCCTGGCAAGCCATAATGGCTGCCTGGGGTTTGCATGTATGGAGTTGATCTCGGTAGAAAGGACTATGAATTATTATTTTAAGTCTAATCACTCTCCAGGCCAGGCTCAAAAACCAAACATGTTTCCATCGATGCTGCCTGACCAGGCAACAATACACCCAAAAATCAAATCCAGGCCAGGCAGTACTTCTTCCCAGGCACGTAGCTGTGGACATCAACCAAACTAGCCCTATATCTAAGAGCGAGGTGAGAAATGATCATGCATACCCCTATTAAATTACATGCCACAACCACTTAACCTCTTCCAAAAGCTTAAAAGTATGGCAGAGAGCATAAACATTGAAACAAGACTGCAGAGATGAAGGACAGATATTGTGAAACGAAGGTAGTATAAGCTAATGATTTCCATGATCCCATCAAGCCTACCACACAAAAGTAATCAACACATGATTAATGGAAGGTAAAATGAAGACAGACACATTGAAATGGTGCCATAGCAGTTCTTACTCTCTATTGAACACAATATCTTCAGAAAGATCTCTTCGTGTGCGGGGCTCGATAATAGTAACAAAACATTCATGAAGAACATCAAGTGCAATGCACAGCTTGCCATACTGTTCTGCCATTATCTCATTGTAAAAATCGCCATGGTCACTAGCATTTTCTCTGTCAAATCTGAGTATGGTGCATGATAAGCCTTCGACAGGAGTTGGAATTGGTTTCCCGATAAGCTCTTGCAAATGCTGAAATATCTGCACATCAGAATAGATTATGAGACAACATAATGAGCATGCATGAAGTTCAAATTCTAAAGTAATTCAGGGTGGAAACAGCATTTTATCTAAGTGTTGTCATACCTCTGAGCATCCCCTACTGCAAAACCAGCACCCTTCTGGACAGCAGGTGAGCCGATCACCTTTGTTTCTCATGCAACCAACATGATCTACCAAAATATGATAAAAAGGAAATCAGTGGTTTTCAAAATATAATTATATGTTACTCCCTCCGTCCCAAAATAAGTGTCTCAACTTTGTACTAACTTTAGTTCAAAAGATGTACTAAAGTTGAGACACTTATTTTGGGACGGAGGGAGTACTATTGAGTGTTCAGAAAACCATACATTCACGTTCACACTGATCACAATACATAATAGTCTTCTCGGTGAATTGGTTGGTATCAGGATCATAATCACTCAAGTCACAAATACTACATCTACAAGATGGACAGTACCAGCTTCCTTCCGGAGTGGCCTACAAAAGTAGCATGATACTGCATGTCAGATCAACAGACAAGCAAGTGCATATAGAAAGAAGATGTTGCTTATATAATAGAAAAATCAAGGAAATGTAGCAACCATATGAACCAAGTATGAAGCTAAAACCACATGCTCGTCACATTGTTCAAAACAGAAATTGAATAGGCATTCCAAGTGCTCATTAGAAATCATACAAGTTTGGGTTTGATGGGAAATATCCAATGAATCACTGGTGATCAAATAAGAAAAAATAAATAGCTTTTTAAGTATATGACCGAATGACATGCTCCTGTGCTGTAACAGGAGATTTGCGAAAACATAGGCGTGAAAATTTAAAACTCTTGATGAAAAAGGAGTTCACTCTGATAAGATAAGGAGTACCTCCAAACCGACACAAGCATGGTGGAAGGATGAAGGACAATTGTCACAAAGTAATATTTCCCCACCCTCATTGCATATCGAGCATATTGAATCACTTTCTGTATCAGAACAATTTGTCTTCAAGCGCACGTGCAGTGATTCTTTGGGCTTGTTTTCACCCATCAATTCAACTAAACACTGTGAAAGGGACCTCCCATCCTTCAAAAAGATATGAGCAGCAGGTAACCGAGTACTGCACCCAGCATGAACCTCAAAGCTTTCCAGAGTGAATAGTTCATTGCAACACCTGCATTTTATTCCATCTTTAGTAACGGCACCTTCCTTTAGCCGAGGCCCATCACTTCTTTGCTTATAAGTAAGTTTAACTCTTGGTAATAGAACATTTTTGTCTACCAACAGAGACAGAACGGTTTTAGCACGATGCTGATATGGCAGGATTTGTCCATGTGTTGAACTCAAAACTCGTGCATGGCTCATAGGCACCGAAGATGATTTTCTTTTCTTTGATTTTACATGACATGTAGGCCAGCTAAACATGCCATCATGTCTATCTAAAACTGAAACCGGCAGGTCCTTTCTTCCACTTGTATCCCTTGCTCCGCCACCGAGTGCTATAGACGTATCAGTGGTGATCCCAGAGCTTACATTATTCTCCTTTTGATATCCATCCTCTAAGTATCCTTTACATGCTGCCAGCAGACATTTGTAGGAATTGCCATGTGGAGAATGATACCGAAGCTCCCGTTTTTTACTAGATTTCATCTTTTGGCAGACTATCCAACCAGAAGATTTGAGGAACTTCTTAGCTTTTGATCTCAGAAATTTCTTTTTCCTGACATTCTGCACATCCGCTTCCACACAGTCTACATATTTCCCTACAACATCAGATTTATTTTCACGTTTACGCTTACCAAGTGTTGCCAGGTCCCTTGAAACTGCTGCATCGAGATTTACTCTGTTTGCTGCCAAATAATTGCAATTATCAGGAATGCCTTCAGTATTGTTCCCTTTAACTCGTTTAATACACTGAACTGCGAAGCTCCTGAGTACTTGAAGGAAAGAAACGTAAGTCTTCCCGACAGGTGACTTGTACCGGTATCTCTTAATAGTACTTGGTTGACCGTTAGGCCTTATAATATCGTCTTCTTTGAACACAATTCTCCAACCTAATGCCAGGAGATGCTCCTTCAGCTTCATCCTCATGGTTTCATTAATTTGTCCCTGGGAAAAACTGGTAACCTCTTGGTAACTAGCAAGCAGCGACGCTATCGGTGGGGAAAATTTTGCATCTAGCTGTACTGGCATCCAAGAAGCTGAGGCATCCGTACTCAACTTATTATGGTGTTTGTTCTCCATTAGGATAAGATCTGTGCCAATTGAGCTGCAATCTTCACTATTTCGAGTCGCGCTATGTAGAAGCAAATCATTTGTATGACAACCCTTCTGTGCCAGGTAAGCCTCACATGCTGCTATAAAAGATGCAAACCGCTTCCCATCAGGTGAGACACAATATCTGTTCTTAGCTCTATCGTCTACAAAGGTCCACCCTACTGATTTAAGATAGTGCTTTGCAGACTCCCGTTTGGCACGAGCACTAATCCTGTCGTTATTGCGATAGTATGAGATGAACTCTAACATGGTCCGGCAGATAGCAGCTGATGCAGAATCCAGCTTATCCGAGACAATTGGCTCGATATTCTTATTTTGAAAGGCTGCAGATGTTGAAGTTTCTGCTGATCTACAAGAGTCTCCTATTTGATTTCCATCTTGGTGAGGTTTGTCACATACAGACCGTAATTCTGCAATAAGGGCTGCAAGTGATCCCTCCCAAAAAGACTCTGTTCCACACATCCACGTATTGTCTTCTGCCGTCAATGAAAGATTTGACCTCAGGTCATACCATATCTGCCTGACTGATACAGGTAAACCATCCTTCTCTTCATGTGACAACAGCATTTGGAGAAACAACCAGATCCCGCGTGGTTTCCATGTTCCAGTAACTTCATCCCAGTCCTGAGTATGGCGTAGCTGGTCGACTGCCATAATGCGTTCATCACCTTCATCAGGAAAAAAGACCTTCCTCTCCATGGAGCCTTCAGCGTGATCAGCAATTACACCTTCCCAGTAGGATCCTTCCACTAGTGCATCAACCCACAGTCCATAGCTTGCATCAGATACCTGCAGCGGTTGATGTGGATGCACCGGTCTTACTTTTCCACGAGTGGATTCCTGAGCCGCACTTGACTTGCCATCGATAGCATCTGACACCTCAACTTTCTCAACAAGAGGTGACCCGCTACCATTGTCATCAACAAAATCATTGTATCTTACAGAGCGGAAGTTGTCCAAAATTTCAATCACAACAGCCTGATGCCATGATCCGCATAGCCCTGGATCAAAACTAATGACCTGCAGAAGCGAAATATATCAGTGAATCTACTCCCATTCACAAGTATGAGAGTTTTCGCAGTGAGATTGCAAAAAAAAAAGGATGGTAACATTTCCAGCACGCATCAGTGGTGGTGACAAATGATAACAATGAATCCGTAGGGAGGACATTTTACAGATGATGCCATTGGTTTGACCATGGTTCATGGACAAGGTAAACTCATTAGGTGCGTGCGAAACAGAGACGGCTGCCTCACTTCCTATTTTTCTTTTGCGTTCCTACTAACACAATACAATGCTACACATTCCAAGCACTAGCACTCAACAGTGAAGGGTAACTGTGTGTGCGCAAGACAGCATATCAATCAAGAAAAATGCTACTGCAAACTGACACTTCTATGAGAGGCCAATAATAACATTCAGTCCGTCGAGCACCAACCAAGAACCCATGATTCCGAACAAATTTCCACACAGGTACCAACAAAGCAAAGATCTTTTACCATGTTACTACATCAGATAGGTGAGATGCAAGCGAAATAACTCGGCAGACTAATTAGGCGACTGGCAGGCATGCAGGCGCAACCATGCACTGACTAACGCCATTGTTTGACAAGAACTTCATCGCAGATTAACCCAAACATGTTATTTCTGCCGACAGTCTTAGATCATTCAGATGGATGCCAACTCAATCGCTCCCAGCTGCACACGATTATCGCGCAAAACAACAATCACCGGCGCGTTCTACCGGAACTAACCACATTAGCACAAGTCATCTGACGAAGGTGGGACTCCGTTCAGAGCCAACCACACTAGACTAGACTACAGGGGAGACACGGGAAGTCAAACCCAGGCGAGCCAGGCGCGCGGGAGCAATGCGTGGCCCGCCCGGCGATGACGGCGGTGCGGATTTCGACGGCGCTGACCTCGACGTGCTCGCCCGGAAGAAGCTTCCGCTCCCCCGCGGCGGCGACGGGGGGCGGCTCGCGCCTCCGCTTGGCGGCCCCCCGCGGCATTGCGGCGCCGCGAGCGGCGACGGACGGCCTCGGATTCGAGGGCCGGGCGGCGGCGGCGGTAGTTGGGGGAGGGGGAGGAGGCGGAATCCAGGGGGGCGGAGGTGGATACAGGGGAGGAGGGGACGGGTTTAATGGAGAGGTTATTTTTACAGCACTCGGCCGGTGCTGGCTGCTAGTATTGAGTAATTAACGCCGGCGTTAATCGCCCGGTAATTCACTTGGGGTAAGAAGATCCGCCCTTGATCTGCTATTTGAGTCTCGGCAATAAATGAGGTTCGTGAGCATGTAATACTTGCCAGAAAAAACAAGTGGCGATTTTGGTTAGTAGTACAGGATTTTAGGTGAGCGGCAGTAGTGATCCCGTTTCCTTCCGTTTTGGCAGGTAGATGAGGGCCTTTACTGTGTTTTGATCTCGGGAGTAAAAGTTGAGATATTTGGGAATGCATTGCATGTGATGTTTACTGCGGCCTCGCAAGGGTTTAAGGTAAAGGTCGCCCCGTCCGTCCTTGTGTTTCCACTGGCCTTTGTCCCGCCACTGGAGCAACGGCGTGTGAATGGATGGCCGTGATGGAGCTCACACGATCTCAACTTGTTGTTAACTCCGTAAAATATTTCATAATCAGATTAGTGTTAAGCAATAATAATATAGGCCGTGTGTTGGCGTGAGGCACAGCCAATATGGCATCCGCCTTGGGGAAAAAGAAAAGAAATGAGCTGCGCACAGCTCGGAGCGAACAGTAGTACCTTTTTTTTGAAAGTTGCGAACAGTAGTACCTGATCTTAGCTGCAGCCTCGTCTTTACTTGTGGAATCGCCCAAGATATGCAGGTGTGCAACACGTGAGTGCGCCCACACCGCTGCTGTGAACCCCTAAATGGCGAAGGACCGTCCTTTTTTTTTGGACAGAGAGAGAGGGGAAACTCCGCCTATGTTGTCTCAACATAGCCGGTCCCAAGCCCGGGTAAAGGAGGAGGGTTGTGATAGGCTTGGCGAGCCAACGTAAAAACTCAGCCACTCTTATGGAGATGAAACCCAAAAAAATTTCGTTGGGGCGTAACCCTCTCAGCGACGCGCCACATCGGAACCCGGGTGTGGTGGAAAATGGGCAAGGGCCGGGCCGTCACCCCCCAAGTGGCGCGCCGTATCTTGATCCGGATACGGTGGCAAGTGAGCGAGGATCGGGTCGTCGCATCCTTAGTGGCGCGCTACATCGGCGCCCGGATGTAGTGGAAAATGAGCAAGGGTCTTCGCATTTGACTCGACGAGTGCGAAGGGTAAGGAAGCTAGCCGAGCCTAGGAGGATTCGCTTAGGTAGCTGGAACGTAGGGTCTCTGACAGGGAAGCTTCGGGAGCTAGTTGATGCAGCAGTGAGGAGATGTGTTGATATCCTTTGCGTCCAAGAAACCAAATGGAGAGGACAGAAGGCGAAGGAGGTGGAGGATACCGGCTTCAAGCTGTGGTACACGGGGACGGCTGCAAACAGAAATGGCGTAGGCATCTTGATCAACAAGAGCCTCAAGTATGGAGTGGTAGACGTCAGGAGACGTGGGGACCGGATTATCCTGGTCAAGCTGGTAGCTGAGGACTTGGTTCTCAATGTTATCAGCGCATATGCCCCGCAAGTAGGCCACAATGAGAACACCAAGAGGGAGTTCTAGGAAGGCTTGGAAGACATGGTTAGGAGTGTACCGATTGGTGAGAAGCTCTTCATAGGAGGAGACCTCAATGACCACGTGGGTACATCTAACACAGGTTTTGAAGGGGCGCATGGGGGCTTTGGCTATGGCATCAGGAATCAAGAAGGAGAAGATGTCTTAAGCTTTGCTCTAGCCTACAACATGATTGTAGTTAACACCCTCTTTAGAAAGAGAGAATCACATCTGGTGACTTTTAGTAGTGGCCAACACTCTAGCCAGATTGATTTCATCCTCTCGAGAAGAGAAGATAGGCGTGCGTGCCTAGACTGTAAGGTGATACCTGGGGAGAGTGTTGTACCCCAGCATAAGCTGGTGGTTGCTGACTTCCGCTTTTGGATTCGTGTCCAGCGGGATAAGCGTGCCAAGGTCGCTAGAACGAAGTGGTGGAAGCTCAAGGGGGAGGTAGCTCAGGTGTTCAAGGAGAGAGTATTTAAGGAGGGCCCTTGGGAGGAAGGAGGGGATGCGGACAATGTGTGGATGAAGATGGCGACTTGCATTCGTAAGGTGGCCTCGGAGGAGTTTGGAGTGTCCAGGGGAAGGAGAAGTGAAGATAAGGATACCTGGTGGTGGAATGATGATGTCCAGAAGGCGCTTAAAGAGAAGAAAGATTGCTTCAGACGCCTATACCTGGATAGGAGTGCAGACAACATAGAGAAGTACAAGATGGCGAAGAAGGCCGCAAAGCGAGCTGTTGGTGAAGCAAGGGGTCGGGCATATGAGGACCTCTACCAACGGTTAGACATGAAGGAAGGTGAAAGGGACATCTATAAGATGGCTAAGATCCGGGAGAGGAAGAGGAGGGATATTGGCCAAGTCAAATGCATCAAGGACGGAGCAGGCCAACTCTTGGTGAAGGACGAAGAGATTAAGCATAGATGGCGGGAGTACTTCGACAAGCTGTTCAATGGGGAGAATGAGAGTTCTACCATTGAACTGAATGACTCCTTTGATGAGACCAGCATGCGTTTTGTGCGGCGCATCCAGGAGTCTGAGGTGAAGGGGGCTTTAAAAAGGATGAAAGAAGGCAAGGCGATGGGCCCTGATTGTATCCCCATTGAGGTGTGGAAAGGTCTCGGGGACATAGCGATAGTATGGCTAACCAAGCTTTTCAACCTCATTTTTCGGGCAAACAAGATGCCAGAAGAATGGAGACGGAGTATATTAGTACCAATCTTCAAGAACAAGGGGGATGTTCAGAGTTGTACTAATTACCGTGGAATTAAGCTGATGAGCCATACAATGAAGCTATGGGAGAGAGTCATTGAGCACCGCTTAAGAAGAATGACAAGCGTGACCAAAAATCAGTTTGGTTTCATGCCTGGGAGGTCGACCATGGAAGCCATTTTCTTGGTACGACAACTTATGGAGAGATATAGGGAGCATAAGAAGGACTTGCATATGTTGTTCATTGACTTGGAGAAGGCCTATGATAAGATACCGCGGAATGTCATGTGGTGGGCCTTGGAGAAACACAAAGTCCCAGCAAAGTACATTACCCTCATCAAGGACATGTACAATAATGTTGTGACAAGTGTTCGAACAAGTGATGTCGACACCGATGACTTCCCGATTAAGATAGGACTGCATCAGGGATCAGCTTTGAGCCCTTATCTTTTTGCATTGATGATAGATGAGGTCACAAGGGGTATACAAGGAGATATCCCATGGTGTATGCTCTTTGCGGATGATGTGGTGCTAGTTGACGATAGTCGGACGGGGGTAAATAGGAAGTTAGAGTTATGGAGACAAACCTTGGAATCGAAAGGGTTTAGGCTTAGTAGAACTAAAACCGAGTACATGATGTGCGGTTTCAGTACTACTAGCTGTGAGGAGGAGGAGGTTAGCCTTGATGGCCAGGTGGTACCTCGGAAGGACACCTTTCGGTATTTGGGGTCAATGTTGCAGGAGGATGGGGGTATTGATGAAGATGTGAACCATCGAATCAAAGCCGGATGGATAAAGTGGCACCAAGCTTCTGGCATTCTCTGTGACAAGAGAGTGCCACAAAAGCTAAAAGGCAAGTTCTACAGGACGGCGGTTCGACCCGCAATATTGTATGGCGGGGAGTGTTGGCCGACTAAAAGGCGACATGTTCAACAGTTAGGTGTGGCGGAGATGCGTATGTTGAGATGGATGTGTGGCCACACGAGGAAGGATCGAGTCCGGAATGATGATATACGAGATAGAGTTGGGGTAGCACCAATTGAGGAGAAGCTTGTCCAACATCGTTTGAGATGGTTTGGGCATATTCAGCGCAGGCCTCCAGAAGCTCCAGTGCATAGCGGACGGCTAAAGCGTGCGGAGAATGTCAAGAGAGGGCGGGGTCAACCGATTTTGACATGGGAGGAGTCCGTTAAGAGAGACCTGAAGGATTGGAGTATCGACAAAGAGCTAGCTATGGACAGGGATGCGTGGAAGCTTGCTATCCATGTGCCAGAGCCATGAGTTGGTTGCGAGATCTTATGGATTTCACCTCTAGCCTACCCTAACTTATTTGGGACTAAAGGCTTTGTTGTTGTTGTTGTTGTTGTTGTTGTAGAGAGAGAGAGGGGAAGGAGAAGGACCACCACCTTGACCATCCCATCTCTGTCTGGGCTCCAACGGGCATCATATCAGCTCACTCCTCTCTGTCTCAGATGAAGTGTCAATTTGGCAATGAACTTCATCGAGGAACATGTGAAAGGGAATAAAAAAGGTTTGTTTTTTTTACTTTTAATAGAAGAGACAAACCTTGAGCATCATGAGCGAGCCAGGACTCGAACGCGGGCAGGAAGGTTGGCTATAGACTCACGCCCTGCTTTTCTCTCACATGGCAAAAGATTAAAAAAATCAATAGAAAATGCAACATTGAGCATCGCGCGTGAGCCGAGACTCGAACGCAGGCGGGCTGGCTGCACACTCGTGCGATGCTTTGTTTTCATATGGTGAAAGAGAATGAAAAAAAGGCATTTTATTGATATATATAAGAGGCAACCTTGATTGAAAGAGAATAAAAAAGTTTTTTTAATAGAAGAAGCGACCTTGAGCACCACGCGTGAGCCAAGACTCGAACGCGGGAGAGCGGGCAGTCTACAGACCCGCGCAATGCTCTGTTATCACATGGTGAAAGAGAATGAAAAAAAGGCATTTTATTAATATATATATAAAGAGGCAACCTTGAGCATGACAGGAGCCAAGACTCGAACGCGGGCGGGCAGGCTACCTGCACACTCGCATGATGCTTTGTTATCACATGGTAAAAGAGAATTGGCTAACACCATATGTGATCCAAAGTATATGGGTTAGTTTGGTTTGCATCCACGTTAGGATGCCTGGCCAAAAGTCCTGCCTGGTGTGGCCTTGAAATGTGGATAAAATTGTGCCTGATCAGGCATTCTATGCGGACAGATATTCGGTGCTTGCCTGAAGTGGAGAGCTATCTAGTTTAAAAAATAATCTTATTAGCACGTCCATCGAGAAGTATTGTTGTAATTAGTATCCCAGGGCGTGGAGAGCTATCTAGTTTTAAAAATATATACTTCTATAATATATGGTTACTTTTAGCTGTGGCGTCAATACTTATAACACAACCTATACAAAGCACCATCTTCACAAGCAGTAGCATGCGTTGAAAAGAACTTTCATTCTGGGTCAAGCTTTTTCATTTGCTATGCTGATTGAATGCTTATGGATCCATAATTATTTTGCTGCACATATAATGCAAGACAAGTGCTCAAAGATTTGCTGATTAAAACTTGCAAATTCACAAGCTTAGATAAACTATAAATAGCCAGAACAATATCATGTGATAGCCTGCCTTATTAATGACGATAGACTACTCATATCAATAAGGAATTTCTTTTTTTTCGGGAGCCCATTCGGAAAGAACTGCAAAGTTAAGCGTGCTTAGCTTGGAGTAATTTCGGGATGGGTGACCGACCGGGAAGTTGCTTCCGGATACGCACGAGTGAGGACAAAGTGTGTAGAAAAGACTAATATTGATCTGTGAGGCCAGTCTAGATCCCGCCAGGAGTAACGACCACCAACGGGTGTGTCTGAGGCGTTACAAGTTGGTATCAGAGCCAACCCTCGCGGTTACACGAATGTTTGCAGGTACATACGTATACGAAAAAGGTTACTCAACCACAGACTGGCTCTATGTTTTTAGGGTCCTAGGCAAATTCGCCGAAACAGGTCCTTAAGGATGTATATATGGGTAGGTGTACATGTGTATATGTTTGTACTTTTATTTGTAAAGTATTAAGATTTAACTTACAACCACACAATCTTAGTTTGATATAATGCGATGTCTATCAATAATTGTTGAGCAATGTCATATTATGCATAGAACAAAAATAAAAGATTTGCAAAATAAAGTTAGGGTGATTACCTCGGATAGGAACCAACAAACAATTACTCCATCCACAATAATGTCTCGGAGCTTTCAAAGAATATTTCTTCAGGCATTAACATCAACATTAATTAAGATGAAAGAAACTTATTAAAGCACCATTTTGTGATTCAATATACTGATCCCCTCATTTTTCCTTTTTTTCCTTTCATCAACACCCAACAACTACTTCTCGGGCAACATTCTAACACCTAAAGAGTAAATAAATGGAATTTATAAATTAGATGTTTTTAAAAAATTGAAAATTAGAAGTTAGATCCCTAACAATCTAAGATGGCATGTAGTGGTAGCTTGATAAAGATATGGGGATGGGTCATGTAAGCAGGCAACGACCTAAACGACGAGGCAGACAAGCAACATATGAGACTACACCTAGCGAGTGGCAACATGATGTGAGAAAGCCACCGTGGTGCCATGTAGACGAATCACGACTCGCAGCATGACCAACGGCCTTATTCCAAGATTATTTTGGGCTATACAAGTTGGACTGTGGGCTTTTTTTTGTTTTGGAAAAGAGTATGGGCCTATGTGCAGGAATATATATAAATAACATGTAGGATCATGGCCCCCTAAGGCCTGGGCTCGCCCTTCCATCTAGGCCCAGAGCCGACACTGCTCGCCCAACAAAATTTTTGGGTAATAGTTTCCACGCCTAGAATTACCTAAAAAAGACTTGAGATTTGTGAGATTTTTGTTGAGGCTAACTTTGACTGAAAACTAAAGCGTGTTGTTAGAACCATATAAGATCAACTCAGTGTGGTTGGTTTGCTAGTCAACTTATGGGACTAGTACCTTGCAATAAAAGGCAGAGACCTAGTGCGTCACAAGCCCGACCCGCCTCCCTCTCCCCCTCCTCCTCCCCCTCCCCCTTCCCCTGCGCTCCCGTCGCCCCCCGAGGCGGCGAAGCGCCCCTGCCCTCCTCCCCGTCTCGACCCTCATTCTCTCCTTCTCCCTTTGCCGCCTCCGGCGTGCCCGGGTGGCGGCCGCGGCGGATGTCCCTTCCCCGCGCGCCTGGAGGGGGAGTCGGGGTTCCCTCCTGCCCAGCGGCAATGGGGCCCGACAGCAGAGCTCCGCGGGCCTCGGGTGCTCTCGACGCGGCGGCGTGGCCGTTGGTTGCGGGGCGGCGCGGTGGGCGGCTGGCCGACGGCGCCCGCTCGACCCAAATCTGGGCCCTTTCGGGTCCCATCTGGGCTGGGGCGGGCCTGTGGGTCGGGGCGTGACGACGTTGCTCCCTGGTGGTGAGGCTAGGCGGCTGTGGCTGCGGTGGTGATGGCTCCGGCGGCCGGCGTGCTACAGCGTAGCTGCAGGGACTATGCGGACCCATTGGGGTCCGGCCGGGCTGGTGGCGGCCTGGCAGGTCCCTATTGCTACGTCTGGTCGGCTCCGCGCGGTGGTGGAGGTGGTTCCCTCTCGCCGGCTGCTTTGCGGTTGTCATCGAGTCCGGTGTCTCCTCGTCCTACCTCCAGGTCTCGTGTTGGTAGCCTCAGTGAGACGGTGAAGACGGTGCGGTGTTCGTGGTGGCATAGGCTGGTGTGTGGCGGTGCGCTTCCGATTGTCTGGGGTGGCGGTGGTGGTTTCGGGGCGGGAGAAATCTCTGGCGGCTCATTCGCCATCGGCGCGGCTGCGCCAGTGGGCGTTGCCGGACCCTCTCGACGGGCGTCGGTGATACCCCTTCCCCACTGCCATCCTTGTACCGGGGGGAACCCTATGACTTGTCCGGGAAGCAGCGGCGTCATTGTCGCATTTCTTCATGAAGGTGTTGCTTGGTATGCGAGGCTTCAGAGTGCTTAGTGTAGGGTTTCGTAGTAATTTCAAAAAAATTCCTACGCACACGCAAGATCATGTGATGCATAGCAACGAGAGAGGAGAGTGTTGTCTACGTACCCACGCAGACCGACTGCGGAAGCGTTGACACAACATAGAGGAAGTAGTCGTACGTCTTCACGATCCAACCGATCAAGCACCGAAACTACGGCACCTCCGAGTTCGAGCACACGCTCAGCTCGATGACGATCCCCGGACTCCGATCCAGCAAAGTGTCGGGGAAGAGTTCCGTCAGCACGACGGCGTGGTGACGATCTTGATGTACTACAGCAGCAGGGCTTCGCCTAAACTCCGCTACAGTATTATCGAGGACTATGGTGGCTGGGGGCACCGCACACGGCTAAGGAATAGATCACGTGGATCAACTTGTGTGTTCTAGGGTGCCTCTACCTCAGTATATAAAGGACCAAAGGGGGGAGGCTGGCCGGCCACAAGGGGCGCGCCAGGAGAGTCCTACTCCCTCCGGGAGTAGGATTCCCCCCCCCCCCCCAATCCTAGTTGGAATAGGATTCCTCGGGGGGGAAAGAGAGAGGGGGGCCCGGAGGCGCGCAGCCCACCTTGGGCTGCCCCTTTCTCCTTTCCACTAAAGCCCACTAAGGCCCATATGGTTCCCGGGGGGTTCCGGTAACCTCCCGGTACTCCGGTAAAATCCCGATTTCACCCGGAACACTTCCGATATCCAAACATAGGCTTCCAATATATCAATATTTATGTCTCGACCATTTCGAGACTCCTCGTCATGTCCGTGATCACATCCGAGACTCCGAACTAACTTCGGTACATCAAAATGCATCAACTCATAATATAACTGTCATCGTAACCTTAAGCGTGCGGACCCTACGGGTTCGAGAACAATGTAGACATGACCGAGACACGTCTCCGGTCAATAACCAATAGCGGGACCTGGATGCCCATATTGGCTCCTACATATTCTACGAAGATCTTTATCGGTCAGACCGCATAACAACATACGTTGTTCCCTTTGTCATCGGTATGTTACTTGCCCGAGATTCGATCGTCGGTATCCAATACCTAGTTCAATCTCGTTACCGGCAAGTCTCTTTACTCGTTCTGTAATACATCATCCCGCAACTAACTCATTAGTTGCAAGGCTTATGTGATGTGCATTACCGAGAGGGCCCAGAGATACCTCTCCGACAATCGGAGTGACAAAACCTAATCTCGAAATACGCCAACCCAACATGTACCTTTGGAGACACCTGTAGTACTCCTTTATAATCACCCAGTTACGTTGTGACGTTTGGTAGTACCCAAAGTGTTCCTCCGGTAAACGGGAGTTGCATAATCTCATAGTTATAGGAACATGTATAAGTCATGAAGAAAAGCAATAGCAACATACTAAACGATCGGGTGCTAAGCTAATGGAATGGGTCATGTCAATCAGATCATTCAACTAATGATGTGACCTCGTTAATCAAATAACAACTCATTGTTCATGGTTAGGAAACATAACCATCTTTGATTAACGAGCTAGTCAAGTAGAGGCATACTAGTGACACTTTGTTTGTCTATGTATTCACACATGTATTATGTTTCCGATTAATATAATTCTAGCATGAATAATAAACATTTATCATGATTATAAGGAAATAAATAATAACTTTATTATTGCCTCTAGGGCATATTTCCTTCAGTCTCCCACTTGCACTAGAGTCAATAATCTAGATTACACTGTAATGATTCTAACACCCATGGAGCCTTGGTGCTGATCATGTTTTGCTCGTGGAAGAGGCTTAGTCAATGGGTCTGCAACATTCAGATCCGTATGTATCTTGCAAATCTCTATGTCTCCCACCTGGACTAGATCCCGTATGGAATTGAAGCGTCTCTTGATGTGCTTGGTTCTCTTGTGAAATCTGGATTCCTTTGCCAAGGCAATTGCACCAGTATTGTCACAAAAGATTTTCATTGGACCCAATGCACTAGGTATGACACCTAGATCGGATATGAACTCCTTCATCCAGACTTCTTCGTTCGCTGCTTCCGAAGCAGCTATGTATTCCCTTCACATGTAGATCCCGCTACGACGCTTTGTTTAGAACTGTACCAACTGACAACTCCACCGTTTAATGTAAACACGTATCCGGTCTGCGATTTAGAATCGCCCGGATCAGTGTCAAAGCTTGCATCAACGTAACCTTTTACGATGAGCTCTTTGTCACCTCCATATACGAGAAACATATCCTTAGTCCTTTTCAGGTATTTTAGGATGTTCTTGACCGCTGTCCAGTGATCCACTCCTGGATTACTTTGGTACCTCCCTGCTAAACTTATAGCAAGGCACACATCAGGTCTGGTACACAGCATTGCATACATGGTAGAGCCTATGGCTGAAGCATAGGGAACATCTTTCATTTTCTCTCTATCTTCTGCAGTGGTCGGGCATTGAGTCTGACTCAACTTTACACCTTGTAACACAGGCAAGAACCCTTTCTTTGCTTGATCCATTTTGAACTTCTTCAAAATCTTGTCAAGGTATGTGCTTTGTGAAAGTCCAATTAAGCGTCTTGATCTATCTCTATAGATTTTTATGCCTAATATGTAAGCAGCTTCACCGAGGTCTTTCATTGAAAAACTCTTATTCAAGTATCCCTTTATACTATCCAAAAATTCTATATCATTTCCAATCAGTAATATGTCATCCACATATAATATCAGAAATGCTACAGAGCTCCCACTCACTTTCTTGTAAAACAGGCTTCTCCGAAAGTCTGTATAAAACCAAATGCTTTGATCACACTATCAAAGCGTTTATTCCAAATCCGAGAGGCTTGCACCAGTCCATAAATGGATCGCTGGAGTTTGCACACTTTGTTAGCTCCCTTTGGATCGACAAAACCTTCCGGTTGCATCATATACAACTCTTCTTCCAGAAATCCATTCAGGAATGCAGTTTTGACATCCATCTGCCAAATTTCATAATCATAAAATGCGGCTATTGCTAACATGATTCGGACAGACTTAAGCATCGCTACGGGTGAGAAGGTCTCATCGTAGTCAACCCCTTGAACTTGTCGAAAACCTTTTGCGACAAGTCGAGCTTTGTAGACAGTAACATTACCATCAGCGCCAGTCTTCTTCTTGAAGATCCATTTATTCTCAATTGCTTGCCGATCATCGGGCAAGTCAACCAAAGTCCATACTTTGTTCTCATACATGGATCCCATCTCAGATTTCATGGCTTCAAGCCACTTTGCGGAATCTGGGCTCACCATCGCTTCTTCATAGTTCGTAGGTTCATCATGATCTAGTAGCATGACTTCCAGAACAGGATTATCGTACCACTCTGGCGCGGATCTCGCTCTGGTCGATCTACGAGGTTCAGTAGAATCTTGACCTGAAGTTTCATGATCAACATCATTAGCTTCCTCACTAATTGGTATAGATGTCGCAGAAACAGTTTTCTGTGATGTACTATTTTCCAATAAGGGAGCAGGTACAGTTACCTCATCAAGTTATACTTTCCTTCCACTCACTTCTTTCGAGAGAAACTCCTTCTCTAGAAAGGATCCATTCTTAGCAACGAAAGTCTTGCCTTCGGATCTGTGATAGAAGGTGTATCCAATAGTTTCCTTTGGATATCCTATGAAGACACATTTCTCCGATTTGGGTTCGAGCTTATCAGTTTGAAGCTTTTTCACATAAGCATCGCAGCCCCAAACTTTTAGAAACGACAACTTTGGTTTCTTGCCAAACCACAGTTCATAAGGCGTCGTCTCAACGGATTTTGATGGTGCCCTATTTAACGTGAATGCGGCCGTCTCTAGAGCGTATCCCCAAAATGATAGCGGTAAATCAGTAAGAGACATCATAGATCGCACCATATCTAGTAAAGTACGATTATGACGTTCGGACACACCATTACGCTGTGGTGTTCCGGGTGGCGTGAGTTGCGAAACTATTTCACAATTTTTCAAATGTACACCAAACTCGTAACTCAAATATTCTCCTCCACGATCAGATCGTAGAAACTTTATTTTCTTGTTACGATGATTTTCAACTTCACTCTGAAATTCCTTGAACTTTTCAAATGTTTCAGACTTGTGTTTCATTAAGTAGATATATCCATATCTGCTTAAGTCATCTGTGAAGGTGAGAAAATAACGATATCCGCCTCGAGCCTCAATATTCATCGGACCACATACATCTGTATGTATGATTTCCAACAAATCTGTTGCTCTCTCCATAGTACTGGAGAACGGTGTTTTGGTCATCTTGCCCATGAGGCATGGTTCGCAAGTACCAAGTGATTCATAATCAAGTGGTTCCAAAAGTCCATCAGAATGGAGTTTCTTCATGCGCTTTACACCGATATGACCTAAACGGCAGTGCCACAAATAAGTTGCACTTTCATTATCAACTCTGCATCTTTTGGCTTCAACATTATGAATATGTGTATCACTACTGTCGAGATTCATCAAAAATAGACCACTCTTCAAAGGTGCATGACCATAAAAGATATTACTCATATAAATAGAACAACCATTATTCTCTGATTTAAATGAATAACCGTCTCGCATCAAACAAGATCCATATATAATGTTCATGCTCAACGCTGGCACCAAATAACAATTATTTAGGTCTAATATTAATCCCGAAGGTAGATGTAGAGGTAGCGTGCCGACCGCGATCACATCGACTTTGGAACCGTTTCCCACGCGCATCGTCACCTCGTCCTTTGCTAGTGTCCGCTTATTCCGTAGTCCCTGTTTCGAGTTGCAAATATTAGCAACAGAACCAGTATCAAATACCCAGGTGCTACTGCGAGCTCTAGTAAGGTACACATCAATAACATGTATATCATATATACCTTTGTTCACCTTGCCATCCTTCTTATCCGCCAAATACTTGGGGCAGTTCCGCTTCCAGTGACCAGTCTGCTTGCAGTAGAAGCACTCAGTTTCAGGGTTAGGTCCAGACTTGGGTTTCTTCTCCTGAGCAGCAACTTGCTTGCCGTTCTTCTTGAAGTTCCCCTTCTTCTTCCCTTTGCCCTTTTTTTTGAAACTAGTGGTCTTGTTAACCATCAACACTTGATGCTCTTTCTTGATTTCTACCTCCGCAGCTTTCAGCATCGCGAAGAGCTCGGGAATAGTCTTGTTCATCCCTTGCATATTATAGTTCATCACGAAGCTCTTGTAGCTTGGTGGCAGTGATTGGAGAATTCTGTCAATGACGCAATCATCTGGAAGATTAACTCCCATCTGAATCAAGTGATTATTATACCCAGACATTTTGAGTATATGCTCACTGACAGAACTGTTCTCCTTCATCTTGCAGCTATAGAACTTATTGGAGACTTCATATCTCTCAATCCGGGCATTTGCTTGAAATATTAACTTCAACTCCTGGAACATCTCATATGCTCCATGACGTTCAAAACGTCGTTGAAGTCCCGATTCTAAGCCGTAAAGCATGGCACACTGAACTATCGAGTAGTCATCAGCTTTGCTCTGCCAGACTTTCATAACATCTGGTGTTGCTCCAGCAGCAGGCCTGGCACCCAGCGGTGCTTCCAGGACATAATTCTTCTGAGCAACAATGAGGATAATCCTCAAATTATGGACCCAGTCCGTGTAATTGCTACCATCATCTTTCAACTTTGCTTTCTCAAGGAACGCATTAAAATTCAACGGAACAACAGCATGAGCCATCTATCTACAATTAACATAAACAAGCAAGATACTATCAGGTACTAAGTTCATGATAAGTTTAAGTTCAATTAATCAAATTACTTAAGAACTCCCACTTAGATGGACATCCCTCTAATCCTCTAAGTGATCACGTGATCCAAATCAACTAAACCATAACCGATCATCACGTGAGATGGAGTAGTTTTCAATGGTGAACATCGTTATGTTGATCATATCTACTATATGATTCACGTTCGACCTTTCGGTCTCCGTGTTCCGAGGCCATATCTGCACATGCTAGACTCGTCAAGTTTAACTTGAGTATTCTGCGTGTGCAAAACTGGCTTGAACCCGTTGTAGATGGACGTAGAGCTTATCACACCCGATCATCACGTGGTGTCTGGGCACGACGAACTTTGGCAACGATGCATACTCAGGGAGAACACTTCTTGATAATTTAGTGAGAGATCATCTTATAATGCTACCGTCAATCAAAGCAAGATAAGATGCATAAAAGGATAAACATCACATGCAATCAATATAAGTGATATGATATGGCCATCATCATCTTGTGCTTGTGATCTCCATCTTCGAAGCACCGTCATGATCACCATCGTCACCGGCGCGACACCTTGATCTCCATCGCAGCATCGTTGTCGTCTCGCCAATCTTATGCTTCCATGACTATCACTACCGCTTAGTAATAAAGTAAAGCATTACATCGCGATTTCATTGCATACAATAAAACGACAACCATAAGGCTCCTGCCAGTTGCCAATAACTCGGTTACAAAACATGATCATCTCATACAATAAAATTCAGCATCATGTCTTGACCATATCACATCACAACATGCCCTGCAAAAACAAGTTAGACGTCCTCTACTTTGTTGTTGCAAGTTTTACGTGGCTGCTACGGGCTTAAGCAAGAACCAATCTCACCTACGCATCAAAACCACAACGATAGTTTGTCAAATCGACTCTGTTTTAACCTTCGCAAGGACCAGGCGTAGCCATACTTGGTTCAACTAAAGTTGGAGAGACAGTCGCCCGCAAGCCACCTATGTGCAAAGCACGTCGGGGGAACCGGTCTCGCGTAAGCGTACGCGTAATGTTGGTCCGGGTCGTCTCGTCCAACAATGCCGCCAAACCAAAGTATGACATGCTGGTAGGCAGTATGACTTATATCGCCCACAACTCACTTGTGTTCTACTCGTGCATATAACATCAACATAAATAACCTAGGCTCGGATGCCACTGATGGGTTTCGTAGTAATTTCAAAAAAATTCCTACGCACACGCAAGATCATGTGATGCATAGCAACGAGAGGGGAGAGTGTTGTCTACGTACCCACGCAGACCGACTGCGGAAGCGTTGACACAACGTAGAGGAAGTAGTCGTACGTCTTCACGATCCAACCGATCAAGCACCGAAACTACGGCACCTCCGAGTTCGAGCACACGTTCAGCTCGATGACGATCCCCGGACTCCGATCCAGCAAAGTGTCGGGGAAGAGTTCCGTCAGCACGACGGCGTGGTGACGATCTTGATGTACTACAGCAGCAGGGCTTCGCCTAAACTCCGCTACAGTATTATCGAGGACTATGGTGGCTGGGGGCACCGCACACGGCTAAGGAATAGATCACGTGGACCAACTTGTGTGTTCTAGGGTGCCTCTACCTCAGTATATAAAGGACCAAAGGAGGGGAGGCTGGCCGGCCACAAGGGGCGCCAGGAGAGTCCTACTCCCTCCGGGAGTAGGATTCCCCCCCAATCCTAGTTGGAATAGGATTCCTCGGGGGGGAAAGAGAGAGAGGGGGCCGGCCACCTCTCCTAGTCCTAATAGGACTAGGGGAGGGGGGAGGCACGCAGCCCACCTTGGGCTGCCCCTTTCTCCTTTCCACTAAAGCCCACTAAGGCCCATATGGTTCCCGGGGGGTTCCGGTAACCTCCCGGTACTCCGGCAAAATCCCGATTTCACCCGGAACACTTCCGATATCCAAACATAGGCTTCCAATATATCAATCTTTATGTCTCGACCATTTCGAGACTCCTCGTCATGTCCGTGATCACATCCGGGACTCCGAACTAACTTCGGTACATCAAAATGTATAAACTCATAATATAACTGTCATCGTAACCTTAAGCGTGCGGACCCTACGGGTTCGAGAACAATGTAGACATGACCGAGACACGTCTCCGGTCAATAACCAATAGCGGGACCTGGATGCCCATATTGGCTCCTACATATTCTACGAAGATCTTTATCGGTCAGACCGCATAACAACATACGTTGTTTCCTTTGTCATCGGTATGTTACTTGCCCGAGATTCGATCGTCGGTATCCAATACCTAGTTCAATCTCCTCTTTACTCGTTCTGTAATACATCATCCCGCAACTAACTCATTAGTTGCAATGCTTGCAAGGCTTATGTGATGTGCATTACCGAGAGGGCCCAGAGATACCTCTCCGACAATCGGAGTGACAAAACCTAATCTCGAAACACGCCAACCCAACATGTACCTTTGGAGACACCTGTAGTACTCCTTTATAATCACCCAGTTACGTTGTGACGTTTGGTAGTACCCAAAGTGTTCCTCCGGTAAACGGGAGTTGCATAATCTCATAGTTATAGGAACATGTATAAGTCATGAAGAAAAGCAATAGCAACATACTAAACGATCGGGTGCTAAGCTAATGGAATGGGTCATGTCAATCAGATCATTCAACTAATGATGTGACCTCGTTAATCAAATAACAACTCATTGTTCATGGTTAGGAAACATAACCATCTTTGATTAACGAGCTAGTCAAGTAGAGGCATACTAGTGACACTCTGTTTGTCTATGTATTCACACATGTATTATGTTTCCGATTAATACAATTCTAGCATGAATAATAAACATTTATCATGATTATAAGGAAATAAATAATAACTTTATTATTGCCTCTAGGGCATATTTCCTTCACTTAGCGGGTGGTGGTACTTCTCTGGAGGGTGCGGCGGGTGTCGGCCATCTTCGCTTAGTTGAGTTGTCGGTGTCGACATTTGTTTCTTTCTTCTTTCTCTCTTTTTTCTTTTGGGCTCGTTTGTGCTGCGGCCCCAGCAAGCTGGTTGTATCGGTTGATCGTTATTTTATAATCTAAAGCGGGGGAGACCCTTTTTCGTCAATAACAAACAACCTTCCCTAGAGGGTGTACTAGGTTTCATTTGAAAATCACAGGTCACTCGCTCTAGCATCAATACAATGAATATGTTTTAGTGAGTGTGTGGTTGTCGAAAAACAATTGTGTCGACATCTCGCGTGCCATGGTATATGAGCAATAAATAGCGAAGAATGGAATTGCCTATGTTCGTTGTAGAGAAAAGAGTAGTGAACAATATTGATTTACTACTTGAAGGAGCAAAAGACGAGGCGACGTTGATAGAGGAGATCGAACGGAGGCTAACATGTTGTCGACTCCGGAGTTTGCATGACATCTTGTGCACCATCTTCATGTTGGTGTGTGTAGGAGGTCTGGAGAGTCTATGATGTTCTCTGCTTCGGGGCTTGGAAGACATCATGCACACCACCCTATCCAGCATGTGAAAGGACATGCGGTGCCCCCATGTGTGGTTTTGGTAATTGATGACAATCTCTATGGACTAACGGTTGCCTTGAGTTATATTTGAAGCATTTGTCCATAGGATTGTCTTGAAGTCCATGTGTTGGTTTCAAGGAGTTTATGAGATGGCCAAAGTGCTTTTCAATGAATTATCCAAAGATTGGTCATGTGTGAGTTGAGATGGCCAAAGTGCTTTTCAAGGAATTATCCAAAGATTGGTCATGTGTGAGTTGAGATGGCCAAAGTGCTTTTCAAGGAATTATCCAAAGATTGGTCATGTGTGAGTTGAGCTTATTGCAAGCATGTCTTGAAGAAGAAGATTGTGTGATCATTCATGTTTACCTTCAAGACATCATCCAAATGAAGAGAGTTGGAAAGATTCAATGTTGATCAAGACTAAGTCAAGGGTGAATCAAGTTGATCAACTCACAAAGCGTAGAAGAAATATCGAGAGGGATCAAGTGATCCCATGGTATGGTAAGCATTGTCCATTACGCTTTGTGTACTAACCCATGGTCTACGTGAGAGTTCTTTGTGGGGTTAGGTATGTTTCCATGGTCTTGCGTCAAGAGGAAGATCTCATACAACCCATGGAGGATGACATCAAGTGGTGATCGTCATCAAGTTTGCAGTGTGCAAGTTCAAGTGGAGCAACTCGAAGAGTGGCTCACCCATAATGGAGTATGGGGGAGCAATCAAGCTTGAAGCTTGCCGTCCATTGTGGTGTCAATGGAATTGTGAAGATGTGCCAAAGAGTGGCTCACCCATAGTGGAGTATGGGGGAGCAATCAACTAGTCTTCATCGAGCCAACACAACCAAGAAAGGTGGTCCAACTTGAGGAAGTCAAGATCGTCATCATCTAGCTCAAGTGGACTATGTGCAAGGCAAAGGTTTGCCCTTGATAGGTTTTCTATTTTACCGGTCTCATAATGGTAGTTGGGAGACCGGGTTGTAGGATCGATTGCCGTACTATCAAGGGGGGTTCTCTAGGGAGTAGCTTGATCGTATCATTAGTCGAGAGCTCAAACCATTGCATCCTTGCATCATCTTTCTTGGTTCTTGTTTGGTTCCATTTGTGAGTCTTAGAGCTTATGGTCATCTTGATGACAAGCTTGAGTTCATCGAAAACGGAGTTCGCATGCATCTTCTATGATGTTTTCGGTGTTGGAGGTTTTACCGGTCTTATTGAAGGAAATATGCCCTAGAGGCAATAATAAAGTTATTATTTATTTCCTTATAATCATGATAAATGTTTATTATTCATGCTAGAATTGTATTAACCGGAAACATAATACATGTGTGAATACATAGACAAACAAAGTGTCACTAGTATGCCTCTACTTGACTAGCTCGTTAATCAAAGATGGTTATGTTTCCTAACCATGAACAATGAGTTGTTATTTGATTAACGAGGTCACATCATTAGTTGAATGATCTGATTGACATGACCCATTCCATTAGCTTAGCACCCGATTGTTTAGTATGTTGCTATTGCTTTCTTCATGACTTATACATGTTCCTATAACTATGAGATTATGCAACTCCCGTTTGCCGGAGGAACACTTTGGGTGCTACCAAACGTCACAACGTAACTGGGTGATTATAAAGGAGCATTACAGGTGTCTCCAAAGGTAGATGTTGGGTTGGCGTATTTCGAGATTAGGTTTTGTCACTCCGATTGTCGGAGAGGTATCTCTCGGCCCTCTCGGTAATGCACATCACTTAAGCCTTGCAAGCATTGCAACTAAATGAGTTAGTTGCGGGATGATGTATTATAGAACGAGTAAAGAGACTTGCCGGTAACGAGATTGAACTAGGTACTGGAATACCGACGATCGAATCTCGGGCAAGTAACATACCGATGACAAAGGGAACAACGTATGTTGTTATGCGGTCTGACCGATAAAGATCTTCGTACAATATGTAGGAGCCAATATGGGCATCCAGGTCCCGCTATTGGTTATTGACCGAAGACGTGTCTCGGTCATGTCTACATTGTTCTCGAACCCGTAGGGTCCGCACGCTTAAGGTTACGATGACGGTTATATTATGAGTTTATGCATTTTTGATGTACCGAAGGTTGTTCGGAGTCCCGGATGTGATCACGGACATGACGAGGAGTCTCGAAATTGTCGAGACATAAAGATTGATATATTGGAAGCCTATGTTTGGATATCGGAAGTGTTCCGGGTGAAATCGGGATTTTACCGGAGTACCGGGAGGTTACCGAAACCCCCCGGGAGCCATATGGGCCTTAATGGGCTTTAGTGGAAAGGAGAAAGGGGCAGCCCAAGGTGGCCGCACGCCTCCCCCCTTCCCCTAGTCCTATTAGGACTAGGAGAGGTGGCCGGCCCCCCTCTCCCTCTTTCCCCCTCGGGGAATCCTAGTCCAACTAGGATTGGGGGGGGAGTCCTACTCCCGGGAGGAGTAGGACTCCTCCTGCGCCCTCCTCCTGGCCGGCGGCCCCCTCCCCCTTGGCTCCTTTATATACTAAGGCAGAGGCACCCCAGAGACACACAAGTTGATCCACGTGATCTGTTCCTTAGCCGTGTGCGGTGCCCCCTGCCACCATAGTCCTCGATAATACTGTAGCGGAGTTTAGGCGAAGCCCTGCTGCTGTAGTGCATCAAGATCGTCACCACGCCGTCGTGATGACGGTACTCTTCCCCGACACTTTGCTGGATCAGAGTCCGGGGATCGTCATCGAGCTGAACGTGTGCTCGAACTCGGAGGTTCCGTAGTTTCGGTGCTTGATCGGTTGGATCGTGAAGACGTACGACTACTTCCTCTACGTTGTGTCAGCGCTTCCGCAGTCGGTCTGCGTTGGGTACATAGACAACACTCTCCCCTCTCGTTGCTATGCATCACATGATCTTGCGTGTGCGTAGGAATTTTTTTGAAATTACTACGAAACCCATCAGTGGCATCCGAGCCTAGGTTATTTATGTTGATGTTATATGCACGAGTAGAACACAAGTGAGTTGTGGGCGATATAAGTCATACTGCCTACCAGCATGTCATACTTTGGTTTGGCGGCATTGTTGGACGAGACGACCCGGACCAACATTACGCGTACGCTTACGCGAGACCGGTTCCCCCGACGTGCTTTGCACATAGGTGGCTTGCGGGCGACTGTCTCTCCAACTTTAGTTGAACCAAGTATGGCTACGCCCGGTCCTTGCGAAGGTTAAAACGGAGTCTATTTGACAAACTATCGTTGTGGTTTTGATGCGTAGGTGATATTGGTTCTTGCTTAAGCTCGTAGCAGCCACGTAAAACTTGCAACAACAAAGTAGAGGACGTCTAACTTGTTTTTGCAGGGCATGTTGTGATGTGATATGGTCAAGACATGATGCTGAACTTTATTGTATGAGATGATCATGTTTTGTAACCGAGTTATTGGCAACTGGCAGGAGCCTTATGGTTGTCGTTTTATTGTATGCAATGAAATCGCGATGTAATGCTTTACTTTATTACTAAGCGGTAGTGATAGTCATGGAAGCATAAGATTGGCGAGACGACAACGATGTTGCGATGGAGATCAAGGTGTCGCGCCGGTGACGATGGTGATCATGACGGTGCTTCAAAGATGGAGATCACAAGCACAAGATGATGATGGCCATATCATATCACTTATATTGATTGCATGTGATGTTTATCCTTTTATGCATCTTATCTTGCTTTGATTGACGGTACCATTATAAGATGATCTCTCACTAAATTATCAAGAAGTGTTCACCCTGAGTATGCACCATTGCGAAAGTTCTTCGTGCTGAGACACCACGTGATGATCGGGTGTGATAGGTTCTACGTTCAAATACAACGGGTGCAAAACAGTTGCACACGCGGAATGCTCAGGTTATACTTGACGAGCCAAGCATATACATATATGGCCTCGGAACACGGAGACCGAAAGGTCAAGCGTGAATCATATAGTAGATATGATCAACATAACGATGTTCACCATTGAAAACTACGCCATCTCACGTGATGATCGGTTATGGTTTAGTTGATTTGGATCACGTAATCACTTAGAGGATTAGAGGGATGTCTATCTAAGTGGGAGTTCTTTAATTAACTTGATTAACTGAACTTAAATTTATCATGAAACTTAGTACCTGATTAGTATCTTGCTTGTTTATGTTTGATTGTAGATAGATGGCTCGTGCTGTTGTTCCGTTGAATTTTAATGCGTTCCTTGAGAAAGCAAAGTTGAAAGATGATGGTAGCAATTACACGGACTGGGTCCGTAACTTGAGGATTATCCTCATTGCTGCACAGAAGAATTACGTCCTGGAAGCACCGCTGGGTGCCAGGCATGCTGCAGGAGCAACGCCAGATGTTATGAACGTCTGGCAGAGCAAAGCTGATGACTACTCGATAGTTCAGTGTGCCATGCTTTATGGCTTAGAATCGGGACTTCAATGACGTTTTGAACGTCATGGAGCATATGAGATATTTCAGGAGTTGAAGTTAATATTTCAAGCAAATGCCCGGATTGAGAGATATGAAGTCTCCAATAAGTTATATAGCTGCAAGATGGAGGAGAACAGTTCTGTCAGTGAGCATATACTCAAAATGTCTGGGTATAATAATCACTTGATTCAATTGGGAGTTAATCTTCCAGATGATAGCGTCATTGACAGAATTCTTCAATCACTGCCACCAAGCTACAAGAGCTTCGTGATGAACTATAATATGCAAGGGATGAACAAGACTATTCCCGAGCTCTTCGCGATGCTGAAAGCTGCGGAGGTAGAAATCAAGAAGGAGCATCAAGTGTTGATGGTCAACAAGACCACTAGTTTCAAGAAAAAGGGCAAAGGGAAGAAGAAGGGGAACTTCAAAAAGAGCGGCAAGCAAGTTGCTACTCAAGAGAAGAAATGCAAACCTGGACCTAAGCCTGAAACTGAGTGCTTCTATTGCAAGCAGACTGGTCACTGGAAGCGGAACTGCCCCAAGTTTTTGGCGGATAAGAAGGATGGCAAGGTGAACAAAGGTATATGTGATATACATGTTATTGATGTGTACCTTACTAATGCTCGTAGTAGCACCTGGGTATTTGATACTGGTTCTGTTGCTAATATTTGCAACTCGAAACACGGACTACGGATCAAGCGAAGATTGGTTAAGGACGAGGTGACGATGCGCGTGGGAAACGGTTCCAAAGTCGATGTGATCGCAGTCGGCACGCTACCTCTACATCTACCTTCGGGATTAGTATTAGACCTAAATAATTGTTATTTGGTGCCAGCGTTAAGCATGAACATTATATCTGGATCTTGTTTGATGCGAGACGGTTATTCATTTAAATCAGAGAATAATGGTTGTTCTATTTATATGAGTAATATCTTTTATGGTCATGCACCCTTGAAGAGTGGTCTATTCTTGTTGGATCTTGATAGTAGTAACACACATATTCATAATGTTGAAGCCAAAAGATGCAGAGTTGATAATGATAGTGCAACTTATTTATCGCACTGCCGTTTAGGTCATATCGGTGTAAAGCGCATGAAGAAACTCCATTCTGATGGACTTTTGGAACCACTTGATTATGAATCACTTGGTACTTGCGAACCATGCCTCATAGTCAAGATGACCAAAACGCCGTTCTCCGGTACTATGGAGAGAGCAACAGATTTGTTGGAAATCATACATACAGATGTATGTGGTCCGATGAATATTGAGGCTCGTGGCGGATATCGTTATTTTCTCACCTTCACTGATGATTTAAGCAGATATGGGTATATCTACTTAATGAAACATAAGTCCGAAACATTTGAAAAGTTCAAAGAATTTCAGAGTGAAGTTGAAAATCATCGTAACAAGAAAATAAAGTTTCTACGATCTGATCGTGGAGGAGAATATTTGAGTTACGAGTTTGGTGTACATTTGAAAAATTGTGGAATAGTTTCGCAACTCACGCCACCCGGAACACCTCAGCGTAATGGTGTGTCCGAACGTCGTAATCGTACTTTACTGGATATGGTGCGATCTATGATGTCTCTTACTGATTTACCGCTATCGTTTTGGGGACACGCTCTAGAGACGGCCGCATTCACGTTAAATAGGGCACCATCAAAATCCGTTGAGACGACGCCTTATGAACTGTGGTTTGGCAAGAAACCAAAGTTGTCGTTTCTAAAAGTGTGTCCGAACGTCGTAATCGTACTTTACTGGATATGGTGCATTGTTGGTTGTTGTGTTGCATGGTGATAAATAATTCCTTATATAAACTCTCTTGAAAGTGATTGTCATCAATTACCAAAATGGGGGAGATTGAAAGGACATGCGGTTCCCCATGTGTGGTTTTGGTAATTGATGACAATCTCTATGGACTAACGGTTGCCTTGAGTTATATTTGAAGCATTTGTCCATAGGATTGTCTTGAAGTCCATGTGTTGGTTTCAAGGAGTTTATGAGATGGCCAAAGTGCTTTTCAATGAATTATCCAAAGATTGGTCATGTGTGAGTTGAGATGGCCAAAGTGCTTTTCAAGGAATTATCCAAAGATTGGTCATGTGTGAGTTGAGATGGCCAAAGTGCTTTTCAAGGAATTATCCAAAGATTGGTCATGTGTGAGTTGAGCTTATTGCAAGCATGTCTTGAAGAAGAAGATTGTGTGATCATTCATGTTTACCTTCAAGACATCATCCAAATGAAGAGAGTTGGAAAGATTCAATGTTGATCAAGACTAAGTCAAGGGTGAATCAAGTTGATCAACTCACAAAGCGTAGAAGAAATACCGAGAGGGATCAAGTGATCCCATGGTATGGTAAGCATTGTCCATTACGCTTTGTGTACTAACCCATGGTCTACGTGAGAGTTCTTTGTGGGGTTAGGTATGTTTCCATGGTCTTGCGTCAAGAGGAAGATCTCATACAACCCATGGAGGATGACATCAAGTGGTGATCGTCATCAAGTTTGCAGTGTGCAAGTTCAAGTGGAGCAACTCGAAGAGAGGCTCACCCATAATGGAGTATGGGGGAGCAATCAAGCTTGAAGCTTGCCGTCCATTGTGGTGTCAATGGAATTGTGAAGGTGTGCCAAAGAGTGGCTCACCCATAGTGGAGTATGGGGAGCAATCAACTAGTCTTCATTGAGCCAACACAATCAAGAAAGGTGGTCCAACTTGAGGAAGTCAAGATCGTCATCATCTAGCTCAAGTGGACTATTTGCAAGGCAAAGGTTTGCCCTTGATAGGTTTTCTATTTTACCGGTCTCATAGTGGTAGTTGGGAGACCGGGTTGTAGGATCGATTGCCGTACTATCAAGGGGGGCTCTCTAGGGAGTAGCTTGATCGTATCATTAGTCGAGAGCTCAAACCATTGCATCCTTGCATCATCTTTCTTGGTTCTTGTTTGGTTCCATTTGTGAGTCTTAGAGCTTATGGTCATCTTGATGACAAGCTTGAGTTCATCGAAAATGGACTTCGCATGCATCTTCTATGATGTTTTCGGTGTTGGAGGTTTTGCCGGTCTTATCCGAGAAAGGGTTCTCACCATTTTATTATGGTCCTTTTCTCATTTGCTTCTTATTGATATTTCTCTCAAGATTGTGTTAGCCCTTGCCGTTAGCTTTCCAACAAACTTGATTTCGTCGAATTCGGAGCTCGTATGCGAAAGTTGTGGCTGTTTTGATATTGCCTGTTTTACACAGAGAGGTTGTACCGCCCCATGGAGAGGTTGTACCGCTTGACCGGTACAACCGGTGTTTGGAGCGGTTGTACCGCTCCAGAATTTGTCCGGAGGTTATACCGGTCATGTACCGCTCTACCACCGGACTGGTCTCTGTTGTGGTGCGGTTGTTGGGCGGTTGTGGGTCGGTTGTACCGCTATTTGCCTGTTACCGATTGTACCGGTGCTCATAGAGGTTGTACCGCTCCTATGTTTTTCTGCACATAACGGGCAGATTCATGGGGACCTATTTAAGGGGATCTTCTTCCCCAATGGTTCCCTATCTCTTGATCTCGTTTTTGCCCCCATTGTTGACCTTCTTTGAGCTTGCTAACTCTCAATCCCTCCATTGATTCTTGCTAGTTTTTGAGGGAAAAGAGAGAGGAGATCTAGATCCACATTTCCACCAATCACTTTCTCCTCTATGTGAGGGGAACCCCTTGGATCTAGATCTTGGAGTTCTTGGTGTTCTCCTTCTTGTTCTTCCTCTCATTTTCCTCCCTAGCATTAGTTGCTCCGGTGGGATTTGAGAGAGAAGGACTTGGGCACTCTGTGTGCCTTTGCCATTGCATTTGGTGCATCGGTTTGAGTTCTCCACGGTGATACGTGGAAGTGAAGTTTGAGAAGCTTATTACTCTTGGGTGTTTGGGCACCCTAGAGCTTGTTCCTCTTGGGTGCCTTGGCGTCCTAAACGGTTGGTGTTGTTCGGAGCTCAACCATTGTGGTGTAAAGCTCCGGGCAAGCGTCGGGGTCTCCAATTAGGTTGTGGAGATCGCCCTGAGCAATTTGACGGGTACCGGTGACCGCCCCCAAGGGTTGCCAAAGTGTACGGGTTCGGTGACCGCCCCCAAGGGTTGCCATTTGTATGGGTTTGGTGACCGCTCTCAAGGGTCCCTTAGTGGAATCACGGCATCTTGCATTGTGCGAGGGCGTGAGGAGATTACGGTGGCCCTAGTGGCTTCTTGGGGAGCATTGTGCCTCCACATTGCTCCAAACGGAGATTAGCATCCGCAAGGGTGTGAACTTCGGGATACATCGTCGTCTCCGCGTGCCTCGGTTATCTCTTACCCGAACTCTTTATTTATGCACTTTACTTTGTGATAGCCGTATTGTTTCTTGTCATATATCTTGCTATCGCATAGTTGATTATCTTGCTTAGCATAAGTTGTTGGTGCACATAGATGAGCCTAGTTGTTTTAGGTTTTGTGCTTGACAAATTAACCGCTAGGTTTATTCCGCATTTTTTCAAGGCTAAATCGTAATTATTTTAAAATGCCTATTCACCCCCCTCTAGGTGACATCCACGATCTTTTAGCATGTCTCAGCGCACAAATGCCCTATGATGTGCGCGAGGGTGCATCAAGGGCAGGTAAAGGAGCATTCGTCCATCGCTCTTGAACCAAAAGAGATTTTGTCAGCAATGAAAATACGAAATTAGTTCATGTAATGCCTTTCTTGCACTAGAAATCATATGGATACACATGTTGCAAGACAGTTCTGAAACAAGGCCACATATGTGTGGAACAAGATCCTGGAGTATTGATTTTTCTTTACACTAGAAAATATGTGTACCGTGAACACAACGTCCCAAGTCAGATTAATAATCTAAAAAATGTATTTAAAAGAAAATTATTGCGAGAACATCTTTACGTTATACGTTACTAAAAATAACTTCAAGATTCAAGAACAATATACAAATTTCTTGTGATTGTGAGCAAATAGAACCATTTATCGTGTTCAATTTAATTCAACTTCAAACTTACATTTTCCTTTTGAAATAAACATAAAATATTCTGTTGAAGGGGCTGCTTCTAGTTTTAGGCTACTCAAATAGTATTGACTAATGTTTTATTAGTTTAACTAAACCAAGGATTTTCAACATACCTCCTTCATGGAATAAGATAGTGGAAAACAACTCCAAGAACAATATATGAGCCAACATCAAGACATGAGGGGGGTGGGGTGGGGTTGTGATTAGATGGTCGGCAACTAATGTATAAACGAAAACTAAATTAGCCCAAGGATATATGAGCGATGACAAAGAGGAGCAAGAATAGCATGTGAACAAAAACAAGAAACTAGCACATGATGCGGGGACGAGGAAGGGCGGCAAATAAAGATTGATGGTCGAAGGAAGGCCAATGGTGATTACAACGACAATAACGCTGATGAAAAATGAATGCGTAATTAATAAGGATCGACTAGGGTTAGGCATGGGACTAATCGAGAAGCAACCACACCCTCAACTTACATAGACAAGAACTCCGACCTCGCAAGAGCGATGTCGGATGGGAGGGAGGAACGACCACATCCGGTGCTAGCCATGAAAAGAGTAGAGCGATGGCCTGGCACCGCGGTGCTAGGCGGGCTAAGCTTAGTTGGAATACCAGCGCGAGGAAGAAGAAGGCGATGAAATCGTTTTATTTTTCCTTTAGATTGGATCTATGGGCACCTTGAATATTTATAGACAAACTATGTGACGGTTAGGGTTTAATTACAAGTATAAACCACAAAGTATTTTTTTTTGCGAGATGTGTAACAAGATCCGTTTTGACATAGCGAATCTTGTTATTTCAGCGTACTATGCCGTGAGAGACACGAAGATGTCGATGCAAAAAAAAGAGACACGAAGATATACGGTTTCACAAATCGCCCGGTAAATAATCGCTCTTCTAGAAGCACTCCGTAATGATCTCTCTTCATTTATTGCTGAAGTTTGTCGTACCGCCCGTAGTGGGCTCTTTGAACCAGATCCGACTCGGTACGAAAGCACCCACGAGCTTTGGGGAATCCGAGCCGGGGCCCGCCGCAACAGAAACAGGGACAGGAACGGGTCGCGCGGCGGGAAAGGAAAACAAAGAACGAGTCGCGCACACCCGTCCGCAGTCGCCATCTCCGAAGCGAAAAAAAAAACCGAGCGAGTCACGCCGAAGCCGCCCGGCGCCCCGCGAAGCAGCTGGTAGTGGCGGCTCGCGCCCCGCGGGTCCCTTTCCGTCAGCTACCCCTGGCCCCACCGAGTAAACCCGAGGCTGGCCCACACGCAGTGCCACGTCAGTCATCACCCCTCCTGTCCTGTCCTGTCCCCCGCTCTCTCTTTCCTCTCTCCCCGTTTCGGGATCCGGCGAGAGACCAGTCCAGAGCCAAGCCCAAGCCCGCACGCCGATGGCGACCGACGCCGACGAGGCCCCGCTGCTCGCCGACGAGCCCCTGCGGCCGGGATCCTGCAGCCGGGAGCTCGAGCTGCGGGAGTTCCGCGACCGCTACGTCTTTCGCTCGCTCGACGGCGGCGGCGCCTTCGCCGTCGCCCGCTCCGACGGCTCCCTCCGCCCCCTCTCCGCAGGTCACGCCCGCCCTAGACCGTCGGCAGATTTCCCAGCGGCGCATTTCTAGCGGGCTCGCTCCTGGATTTCGTTGGTGTCGCGTGTTCGGCTCGTGAGTGGGTGTTTTGCTTACCTGTTCGTTTGCTCGCGTGCAGAGGAAGCCGCTGCCGGGAGCGACTGTAAGGTCTCCAAGATATACGGAGTGGCCGGTATGATCAGGTTGCTCGCCGGTGAGTCAAACTGTCAACATTTGCCCTCGCCGAAACAATTAAAAGAACTATCCCCAGAACTGAACCCTTCTCTGAAATGTGTTCAGAAAGCTCCTTTCATTCATATATTACTAGTAGCTAAACTACGTTTTTTTTTTCGATTTTTTGTTCCAAACTTTGAGCAACCCGGCCAGCTATCTCATCAAAAGCTCAAACGGGCAGAAACAGGTGGAAGGAATCAATTCTAAAGTTTGCTTGAAACGGGCCCGGCATGTCTATACTCTGCTTTCAATAAAGGAGAAACACTCAAACCTAAAGAAAGATTCGTGTTTAGCTTCTGTTGAGGAGAGACTCGAACCTATGCAAACAAGATCAAAATAATGACAACTTATGCAGCTCTAGGACTAACACTCTCCATTATAAATTAAAGTAAATGACGGGCTAACCAGAAAGAAGAGAAACATGCTAGAAAAATCACAGAAAAAAAAGGAAAAGCAACCAACCATAAATCTCTGTTATCATTAAATTTCACCACAGTGTGATTTCACATATTGGATGCTTGGACCATCTGGCATAGTATCTGTACCTCTGCATATTGAAAAGCTTCCCTGGAAAGACATGTTGAAAATGTACCGCCCTCTCAAAAGCAAACATACTAAAAAGCTTGCTGCATCAGTTAGAGATCAAATTTAAACTCTGCTTTCAAGTTTTCAGTATAAGAAAGACTCAAACCTAAAGAAAGGTTCGCGTTTAGCTTTCGTTAAGGAGAGACTCAAACCTACACAAACAAGATCAAAGAAGATGACAATGTATGCACACTAGGACTAATGTTCCTGAACATGTAGATCAACCTAAACCGAGATATATTGGGAGTAATATTTTAGAAAAACATGGTCATGAAACTCATGCCCTAGAGTTGTGTTGTGATCGCTGTTTACATCGTCGTCTATCATATGAATTATACATAGCCATCGAACATCTGTTATGTGTTACATACTTACATGTACTTCTAGATCGAAATCCGTGCCTCACAGAAGGAGCCGATTGACAGTCTATATTGCTTGTATCTTGCTATATCACAACTAATGAAAATTATGCTAGAATTCTCAGAAAAAATGGCACTCCCATAATTTACTGACATTTGCTCTGATTGAATAAAACCTTCTTAAAGTATGTAGCTATTTAAACTCAACCGATAAGAAGTATCTTTGATCACCTATTCTGATAAAAACTAAAAGTACATAAAGGTCATCTAAAAAAAGATATTAGCTAGAAAAATCCCACAAAAGCCAAAACATCCCATGGTTGATCTATTTCATTGTTGAAAGTAAATTCTCTGTTCTAATATAATATCGCGCATTCCCAATATAATATCGCGCATAAATGGTGCCAATTCCCAATTTTAACTTTAACTCCACATAATGATGTAATACAGTGTTTTAACAGTATAATGATACATCCCCATGTGAGTTAAAAGAAAGATGATGAAAGTTTTTTCACGCTCAAGCAATTGGTGGGCACTGCTATTTCGAGTAAAAGCATAAATCTGTGGTTGATTTTGAGTTTTCATTAGTTTCATTTATATGAAGTTTTCGTATCCAGCATTCCGTGAGAAGTTTTTGTAAAACCAATTTTATTGGATCACTTGGATCAGTTAAATGAGATGTCAAAGGATGCAAAAACTTCCTTCGAAGTATAGTCGGTGATTCTATCATGGAGAGACCATTTCCTTTGTATCCAGTTGTTGTGTCCCACTTGTTCTGTTTCAGCTATTATCTCACATGTTGGTCTTCTGATGGCCACTTGCATGCTCTGTTTCTTCTGTTTTTGCTGAACTTGAACTCCTGTAATTGATAGGTCATAGTAATGGAACTGGGAAGGTTTCCCATTCTCGCTCAAATTTTGTTATGAACGAAGTACATGTAGCTTTATGATATTCTAGTCTTTAATCTTTTTAGTTTGCTTCTTAGACATGAATTTGATCTAAAATTGCTTGTGAAGCCAATGTTCTCTCTGTAACTTGAACGGTCGCATCACGCCCATTTGTATCCAGAGGTGGCATCAAGCAAACATTGTATGACTGACTGATAGCTACTCCCTCCGCCCGAATTACTTGTCTCAGATTTGTCTAGATACATCCGTTTCTGGACAAATCTAAGACAACTAATTTGGGACGGAGGTAATATTTACCTGCTTATACTTTGTTGTTCTTTGTCTGCCTCTGTACTAGTATTGATGAACAGAAGCATGTTCAGGCAGTCTACAAATGCTAAAGTTGTTGCAGCATGTAACTTACAATTGTTACATTAAAGAAAGCTGCATCAAGATGCACAGTGTTTTGGTACACAAACTTCCATTTTTGGCAACATATTATTCAGCAGATACTGTTTTCAAAACTAGAAATTGATCACACACCGATTATGTGCTGTGCTTTGTGAATCTGCATTTGCAGCTAGATTTCTTCTATAATTTATTGACTTGAATTGGGTTTGTATGTCCCCATGCGCTGCATAGTCTGAGTGCCGTATTTGCGAGAAAGGATAAACTCTTGGGGTACAGTGATGACTGAAATAGTCAGGGCGAACAAAAAACGAAAACCCCCAAATACAGGTCTTTACAATGCAAGCTCTCTACTTTGTGCTGTAAAGTTAGCTGAGTTGCGCATGACTCTCAGGTGTTCAGCAATTCATAAATGTTGCTGCTTGGGTTAATTGAACTTATGTCACTACTAGGTAAATCCTGGAAATATGTTTTGATTGGCCGTCATCAGTTAAACATAATGTTTTTATATTTTCTTGCCCTGTTTTTCTAGATTTTCTTGCGCCTTTCTGTATGTTTTCACCTTAGCACTGCTAGTTTGTTTTTCAAGAACATTTCTGGAAATCAGGTTTTTATGCCGGAGCGGCTGTTCCACATTTCAAAACTTTGTTCTTATCAGGAAGCTACGTACTTGTCATCACTTCTCGCAAGGATGCTGGCTCTTATGGGGCTTCCACAGTTTACCATGCAAATTCGATGAAATTCTTGTGCTGCAACGAGGCTATAAAGCATTTAACTTCAGAGGAAGTATGGAATAGATGAATATTTGATGCAATTTGACTCACATTGTTTGATCATAACCGGAACATGATTACCTTTACATGATATTTTTGTTTTGTGAGAGTGCATTTTAACTTGTTTATACATCTGCCTGCAGAAACGAGATGAGGCATACTTCATGTCTCTCTTGAGAATTGCAGAAACTACTTGCGGACTTTATTATTCATACGACAGGGATTTGACATTAAAGTAAGTATTCTGTCATGTGTGTCTCTGAAAAAAGGCAGCTGAAAAATGTTTATTATGTAGTTTCATGCATCGCAGAATTATGATAATTTTTTTGATCTGTTCTTTTCTCTATAATATGAGCTCTCGTTATTTGTAGCTTGCAGAGGGCATCAAAGCTGGCTGCGGGGAGGGTACATAAGCCACTATGGAAGCAGGTTAATATTGGTTTATTATTTGCATTTTAATATTCAACTGTCTTATTATACTTGAGTTGTTACATACTCATCAACACAATGAATTTGATATGTCCCAGCCACATGAGAAACAGGTTTTCTAAGTCGACCAGGTTGCACACCATGAAGACTAAAGTTGCATAGAAATCTGCATGTAACTTTAGGTGTAGAAGGGTGCAACTACCCACTGAAGATGAGGCAAATATTTAATGTAGAAGTAGACTTAGTTTTTTTTACAGATAGCAAAACTATAAAAATAACAATATAACATAGTTTAGAACCCAAATATAGCTGGTGAGCATATTGCATATTGCCTGTAGTATTTGGATCTTTTGGCTACTGTCTTTGTTCTTTTTAGTTTTGTTATTAATCTTACATTTATGCTTAATTTCAGTGCAAGCACATCCTAACCAGTATACATGCACATGCAACTGTAAATTAATATAAAAAGAGCAAAACCTTAAAATTACCCCTGTAACAGTTTAAACGCCTGTGCTTCACAATTGAGACTGTAAAGACTAAAGTCATAGTATCTCTATATATACTCTATTCTTCTGTCATTATGAGCTGGCACATCCTCACCAGACATTCTTGGTTGAGATCGGTGTATTTCTGATGATTCACATCCACACGACGAGTTCCTAATACTTGGCATTCTGAAGTGATCAACAAGAGAATCAGACTTGCTATAAAACCATAAAGCTGTACAAGCCTTTATTACGTTTCAATCCTGCCTGATTTAGTCTTTCCTTATAAAGAATCAGGCAACTTACCAAAAGGATTCTTTCATGGTCACTGCTCTTCAAGTAGTTAACTTTATTTTTCAGGCTGATCCACGGTTTGTTTGGAACAGGAATTTGTTAGAGGAGCTTATTGAAACTAAGGTAATCCTATTTGAAGAGAATACGAATGTTTTTCTGATTTTCCTTTTCAGATTACTTACCTATTTTTATACGTTGTTGCAGCTTGATGAGTTCATTACCCCACTGATCCAAGGAAATATCCTAAAATTTCAACAAATTCCATGAAAATATAATACAGTAGTAACTATATCTGCACTTGTTACTGTTTACTGTGTACTTACCTTCTGGCCATTGGCTTCTCCTTCCATTGTGCAAATATGCAATGCTGTCCCCATCATTTGTATTTCAGCATTGGAGGAAATATGCTTCAGGAGTTGGTCCATCCTTGACTATTTTACGTTTTCAGACAGAGCAATTTACCTTGAAGGATAGACTAGTCAGAATAACTTTATTCTCTCGGAGATGCAACAGGCGTTTAGGTTGTACATTTTTTCCCTAACATTTCAATTGGATATTAGCAACTGGGACTAACTTCTCATTGTCATCCACCCATTCATTGCAGGGACAAGAATGTGGAGAAGGGGTGCAAATCTGGAAGGTGCCACCGCCAATTTTGTCGAGACAGAACAGCTGGTTGAGTATGAAGGTTTGACGTCCTCATTTATACAGGTGATTTCATGATATAATGAGATAAGCTTCTTTGCTGGATGATCATGACATATCCAAAAGAAACGTGATGTTAATCCTATAAATGCGATGTTATGTGACGACATTTAGATTAATATTTTACAACTCCCTTGTTAGGTTCGGGGCTCTATTCCACTTCTCTGGGAACAGATAGTGGATTTAAGCTACAAACCACGACCCAGCATTATTGAACATGAAGAAATGGTAGGAACATATTGACATCAACGTGTATATCTAATGGCCACTCTCACTGAATACAACCTGCTGACTTCTCTCAAACTATTATCACTCACAGACGAAGGTTGTTGAACGCCACTTTCACGATCTTTCACAAAGATATGGAGACACAATGGTTATTGATCTGACCGATAAAGTAAGTTTTTGAATTCATATTGGAAGTGTGAGTTGTTTTGTGATTAAATCAATTCATGATATGCTGATTTATTTCAGTCTTTACATTTTAAGCTACAATGTGAAAGGACTTGTGTAGAATCAAGCACAGAGCGAGCAGTCCATGTGTAAAAAAATGTGAACTGCTCATGTTATTACACCCAGTTCTAGCCTGTTTTAGCAAATTGAAGACTGAAACAGAAAAAATAAAATTGTCTGTAGCTACGTCTTGACCTCTTGAAAATATCAAACTTTCAGTCAGATAATCAGATTATTCTTTCAGGCCGTACAGCAGAGACAGATGACAGTTTGTCCGACCTTTTTTTTATTGCAGCAAGGTGATGAAGGAAATTTAAGCAATGCATTTGCTGCTGAAATGCAGAACTTTCCTGATATCAGGTGCTTTATGAGCTTACGTTTCCTGAAAGTGCTTATCTATTCTATCGATTTTTATTTGCAAAGCTGCAAGTAGTGAAGTACTCCCTCCGTTCCAAATTACTCGTCGCAGAAATGGATGTATCTAGAACTAAAATACATCTAGATACACCCATACCTGCGACAAGTAATTCGGAACGGAGGGAGTAGTACTTACTATCTCCTAGGGATTATGTGTCACATAGCATTCATTTGTTCTATGCTAATAATGTTGTCCTTTTCTAACAGGTATGTGCACTTTGATTTCCATCATATTTGTCGCGGAGGGAACTTTGATAACTTGCAAGTTCTCTATGATGAAATTGAGGAAGCTATTCAGAAACAAGGGTAATTTCTGAATAACGAATATTCCACTCTTTATTTTTCCTAATAATACCACTTTAGTATCCATTTCAACCACTCAAGTTTAACTGTGGCAAGTAATTTGCTCTTGATTCATCTCTGGGCCAGCGGAGTAGATATTTCCTTATGAACTCTAAAGGAGAGATATTGTTGGACCAAAGTGGCGTCGTTAGGTCCAACTGCATAGATTGCCTGGACCGCACAAATGTGACACAGGTCTGTTCACCTTATTTATCAGATCCAGTTTGATAAACATTTTTTTTTTCAAAATTGTTAACTTATTTGCATTATGTTTTCATTGAAACACAAAGTTAACAGTTTGTAACCGTACGCGCACTTTCCTAACTGAGTAGGTGGATTTGCAACCTTGTGCTCCTAGCACTGTACCCTGCAAAACTTTTCGCTCTAGTTAAGTTGAGTGTCTAGATCATTATGCCACCATTACAGTTGTATAACAGACAGTTCTCGATTGCAAAGATCAAAGAGCAGCCTAATTTCTTGTAATTATTTACATATTAGTTAGACATTACTCCCTCCGTTCCACAATGTAGTGCATATAGATTTAAAAAAAAGTTAAACCTCGCAAATTTTGACCATGTGGACGAAAACATTTACATCTAGAATGCCAATCATATATCATTAGATTCATCATAAGATGTAGTTTCATATTTTATATATTTGGTATTATAGATATAAATAGGTTTATCTATAAACTTGGTCAAAGTTTGCACAGTTTGACTTTTCAAAAAATCTATACGCACTACATTATGGAACGGAGGGAGTAATATAAGGTATTAACTAGAAAATGTACATTGCTGTGGGATGTGTAGCACAAAATTCTTATGAATACAATCTTTGTGGGAGTCGAGAAGCTAGTAAGCAACAATTTCTTCAAGGGGGCAGCTGGGTTGGAGCATGCGGATGACATGGACTCATGTGAATGCACTTAGTGGATATTCACAGGATATATGAATGGGTATGTCCCATTGGCATTCCCCTGAACACCAGCTCTGACTCTGATCATCTTGAGATGCAAAGATTCACTTCCACAATCGTTTCTTCATGGTGGCTTTGTCCTTGTTGCCTGGAACATCTAGAAGCAACGAAATGCTACGATCTTTGACAATGTTAGCCCTTGTAACCTAACCTCTTGGTCTGGGTTTGGCAATTTTGCTCTCAGGCTTCATGCAGCCCTGTATTTCCAAAAGGGCAAAAAACACATTTTGAAGTTTAAAAGCTTTTTTTCCCACAGATATATCTGCAAAATCTTATTGAGAAATGCATTAGTTTTTAAGCTGCATAGAAAAGACAAATTTGTGGATCCATAAAAGCAAATAGTAACTCTATTTTTTAATCCACATATTTGTCTTTTTTGCGTACATCACAACTGAAAAGATATACTAATGAAAATTTATACTTACACACTACACATCTATATATAGATGTAAAACAAATTTCGGTATTTTGAGGTTTTAAAATACTGTATTTGTTTTAAAGAAAGGGGATCCATGTAGCCATGGCTCTATTTCGCTTTTTTGCTTGATCTCTCCTCGTCAAGAAGGATCTCCTTCTCTTACCTTTCTTAATGAGTGAGGAGCTTGCAGCTTCTCTCTGAGCCTGGAGTAGCTCCCTTGTTTAAGCTCTGTAGCCCCCTCCTCTCATCTGTGTTTGTACAGCCCCCTCAGCATTGTTAATATCTCTTTAATGTAAATATTTTTTAATAGTAAATAAAAGTTACTGCCGGAGCCTCCCCTACAGGTTTCCATTAAAAAACCATAATATAGTTCTGACTTGGTTCGGCCTTAGTTCCTTGAAGCAACTATACTCCCTTGCGACTATATTGAGGTTGCAGCTGAATGAACAGTAACCTTGACTAAAATACAATAGGAAGGTCTAAATATTCATGTGATTGATATCACATTATTTTGATTGACAGACTTAGTTTTTCGTGATTCAGACCTTGCTACTTTTAATTGTCTGATGAACACCTTGCTGAATCATTTCATATCGTCATGGTGAATTCTTTTTGAGTGCTGCTTTCCAGAGTTTCCTTGCAAGAAAATCTTTGGACTCACAGCTGCAGCGAATGGGGGCATTATCATCAGCTGAAAGTATCTCTCAATCTGATAGCATTAACGATAAATTTAAAAAATGTAAGGTATGGTGATGTTTAGTATGGTGCTTTAGACAGTTTTACATGTATCGTATTCATGCTTAATACATGCTTGGCAGTGTGGGTTGAGCATGGTGATGAGCTAAGCCTTGAATATGCTGGTTCTTATGCCTTAAAGGGAGACCTTGTAAGGTAATTTCTAGCATATCTTGCTACATCAATCTTCCTGAATCAACCTTGTTATGTGCATATCGTCCAGTTCTTGACAACTCAAATAACACAGGTATGGAAGGCAGACATTGCCTGGATTGATTAAAGATGGCATGAGCGCTCTTTCCCGGTATTATTTGAACAATTTTCATGATGGAGTGCGACAAGTAAGTTGTCAACGTATGGTCGTTTGTGATGTTCCACACGAACTATCTTGCATTCCCACCTAATATTTGCTATCATTAATAGATGTCCTACTTTTATCAGAAAATAATTGTTTTTAGGTATGTTTCTTTCAGTTAGCTTTTGATACAGTTTGTTCGTTGCTAGATTATAACTTGCCCCCGCGCTTCATGCTAGATTATCACTTGTAACACCTGTTCTTAGTACTGGAGTTTATATTTTACAAAGTTGTGCTAATTGTATGGTTCTTCTGAAACCAAAATTTCAACTCTAGGATGCTCTAGATCTTATCAGTGGTTACTACACGGTCAGCAAAAGCAGTTCTTCTCCTTTTCAAATCATTGGATTTGAATCTGCACCAGTAAGCAGCCTTGTCCATCTTCTCTGCCTTAGTGTGGTTCCTCTCATTTATAGATGGCTTTCGCAACTCTTCCTATTCTTCAACCAACCACTATAGTCAGCATTAACCATGCAATCGAATCTGACATAAGTTTTGCATTTGCTGGGAAAAAGTATCTTCCTGTGGCGTCGGCAATCATAGTTGGTGGGATCACTGTCACAACTTTCACTCTTAGTCAAGGTCTGCCTTGTACTCATCTTCGCTCAGTAGGTTCCCGTTTAGCACCGTGTATTACTGATCTCGTCTTCCCATCTGCAGTTGGACGGAGCGCACAACACCTCATCTCATCCATCATCTTCGCTGGCTTGACAGCCGGAGTGGTAGCCTTGGTGAAAGCGAATGGGAAGCAGCTCTGCTCTAGACCCCGATTATGCGGTCTGATCTAGTTGGCGGCCCCTTTTCTCTTGTCCGGTTCTCAGAGCTTTGTTGTTGGAATCTGAATGGATATGAAGTGTTGACAGCAAGCTACCTGTCCACTGTCAGCGTAGATAGATTAACCAAGGGAGAGGTCAGCTTGCTGGTCCGGTAAATCTGAAGTAAATTTTGTAAACACCTGGTTAGATTGTCTGGTTTCCTGGTAAATATAGTGGATTGTGCAGTCGGAGGCACACCGTCTTGTAGTACTGTAAACTAAGGTTAAATTGTAACACTGGATTGGATTCTGCTGCACAGTTTCTGTATCTTAAACTTGTGAAATTGTTTGCACAGAATTTAAAATTACTGAATTCGACAGGCATACTCCAGAGTGAGAAGTTGGCTCTTGTATAATGCCAGCTTAACCCAGGACAGACAGCGGTAAGTTGTCCGGCTCGTTGGTGGCAACTGCATGCGTGGGTCCTGAACACCTCCGCCTGGGTCGTGGTCTTTCAGAAGGCCCCGTGCACATGTTGTTTCCTTGGATCAAGATCGATTCTCTTGAGGCCGTTTTGCCTGCACATGTTTTTCTTTTTTCTTTTCCAATTAGCACATGTGTTCTATCTATTCCTATGTTGTCAAGGCAATTTCTTCTGTGGCTTCCGTGGGTAGTTTCAGCTAGATCGTCCCGAACTCCCAGATGCCTATAGCCAGAACATATATGGTTCGAAAAAGGAAGAAAAAAAATGACAGGCGTATGCTGCCCAAAAATAAGCGCTTCCAAGATATTGGTGGCACGCCACAGTTCAAGGTGGCCAACCAAACGTTGGTGGCCAGAAAGAAAAAGACCGTCTCTGTTTTGCTCTCTTTGCTGGCTGCTATCCACATTGGGGTCTCGAATTCACCTTGGATTTCGTAGCGTAGAACAAAGGCTCCGTCCGTCCGTCAAGCATCCTCTGTCGCAGGTGAATTGGCTCTAAATGTCTCCGCCTGTTCCGCTGGATTCCGGCTACCAGATAAGGCGGCGTGGCATGTTGAAATTTATTTGATCTCCTCTCTGTTGTCTGTTGTACTGGCTTAACATGAAGTTTCCAACGCAGGATGATCTAATAGCTGTTAGTTCTTGGTAGCATCGATCACATCAAGAAGGATTCAAAGGAAAAAAGTGCAATTGAAATAAAGTTTCACCACACGAAACCTAAGCGAGAAGCCGATGGCAAGCACTGATGATCCGAAGAACGAGCCGTCGTCCCCTTGGTCCATTTTTAATTGGAATAACAAAGCAGGTAAGGTTAAGGGGGTCTCCTGCATCCAATTCCAAGG